>NC_088340.1:15815000-16097500 GCF_036884655.1 Musa acuminata AAA Group
ACAAATGGAGAAGGTTTTGCATAAAGCATGTAACAGTTTTTTGGTACAACTTGAGCAGCAAACTAAGGGAGAGCCAACAAAATTTGAAGATCTAAATCTACTTCCTTTGCTTGCTGAATTTTCAGATATATTTGACGAACCGCGCAACCTTCCTCTTACCCGTCGGCATGATCATTGTATAACGATTCTTCCAATAAAATCTCCAGCAAATGCTCAGCCATATCAGTATCCACATCTCCAGAAGGATGAAATAGAAAGGATTGTAAAAGAGATGCTCAAAACAGGAGTTATTCGGCCATGTTGCAGCCCCTACTCTTCACCGGTGCTCCTTATACGAAAGAATGATGGACTATGGCGATTATGTGTTGATTACCGAGCTCTCAATGGCATAACCATCAAGGATAAATACCCTATTCCAGTAGTAGATGAGTTGTTAAGGGAGCACAAATCTTCACAAAGCTGGACCTTCGATCCGGGTATCATCAAATACGAGTATGCGAAGAAGACATACCGAAAACCACCTTTTGAACACATAACAACCATTATGAATTTTTGCTTTCTTCAAAAGAAGGTGGAATATCTTGGGCATATCATATCAGAGGAAGGTGTGACAGTGGACCCTTTCAAAATTGAAGCAATGCAAAACTGGCCTACCCCGAGGAACGTAAAATTGCTACATGGCTTTCTGGGTTTAACAAGCTACTACTGTAAGTTCGTGAAAAACTATGGCGAGATCAGTGCACCACTTACTTCCTTACTAAAAAAAGATGTCTTCCAATGGTCGGACAGAGCCTCCGCTACCGTCGACAAACTTAAGGCAGCCATGACGACGACGCTGGTGCTAACACTACCATATTTTAACCGACCCTTCATTATTGAGGCCGACACATCTGGAGTCGGAATTGGAGTCATTCTCATGCAAGATGGTCGACCACTCGCATACACTAACAAGGCATTATCTCCCTCCAATCAAAATAAGTCAACATATGATAAAGAGATGCTTGCCATTGTGCGTGCAGCAACGAGGTGGAGACCCTACTTGATTGGTCGACGATTTCAAATTAAAACCGACCATAAAAGCCTTAAGTACTTTTTGGAGCGAAAGATACCATCCCCTGAGTAGCAAAAATTGGTAACAAAACTTCTTGGATTTGATTTTGAAATAACTTACAAAAAGGGGAAAGAGAATTTTCTTGCAGATACGCTTTCGCTACTACCCGAGCAAGTTGAAGTTTCGGCCGTTTCACTTTTGACCAGCGACTTCTTTGAGGATATTAAGATGGAATGGCAGGAAGATTCAGATACTAGTAAGATTATAAAAAAATTGGAGGAAGCACCAAGCCCCATGGCTCATTACAATTGGGACTCAAAAGAATTACACTATAAGGGATGCATTGTGCTTATGATAAATTCTACTAGCATCTTCATGAGCAGATTTTGGACAAAGTTATTCCATATGCAGGGTACTAAATTGAAAAGGATTATGACATATCACCCACAAACCAACAGCCAGACAGAAGTTTTAAATAGGTGCTTGGAGACAGCCCAAAGCCATCCACCAAATATGACTACCCAAAGAGAACTCCAGACCCAACCAAGTGCCATTATTGATCGACGAATCGTGACTCGACGACAACGACCCACTAATGAAGTGCTAATACAGTGGGCGAACCTACCAATAGAAGATGCCACTTGGGAGAACTATGACGACATGAAGATCAAATTTCCATAATTCATAAATTATCAGCCTCGAGGACAAGGCTGATTTGAAGAGGGCGGGTCTATTAGGACTCTAGCTTGGAGAGTCCTAATTGAGAGGGACATTCATGTAAAACTGTTAGGACTCTAGCTAAGAGAGTCCTAATTGAGAGGGACATTCTATTAGGACTCTAGCTAGGAGAGTCCTAATTGAGAGGGGTATTCATGTAGGAGGTTTTTTCTTAGAGAAGAATTAGGAGTTGTAAGGGAATAGGAGTCTTGAGTATGAGTCCTATTAGGAGTTAGTTAGAAGTAAGAGTCTTAAGTAGGAGTCCTATTAGGAGTTAGGGTTTAGAAGCCCTATAAATAGCCATGTATTCCTTCTCTTTTCATAAGCAATAGATGAATCTTTTCTGCAGCCTTTGAGCAGCAACTTGGAGGGAGGAACCCCTATAGAGTTCCAAGTAGGCCGATCCCCTAAAGAGATCAACCCCAAGTTTAGAATCTGCAAGGGTTCTAACACCCACTTAGTACCTATGACTAAATGGTCACTTGGTCTAGGAACAAGCTTCCATACCTCATTCCTCTCAAATTGGTTAAATTCTCCTTGCATTGCAATGACCCAAAAATCATCTTTTAAGGCTTCGTCAATGCATTTAGGTTCAATTTGAGAAAGGAAAGCGGCGTTAGCACAAAAATTCTTGAAAGAAGAACGAGTTTGAACCCCTTTTGTTGTATCTCCTATAATTAGTTCCTTTGGATGAGCATCTACATACTTCCATTCTTTGGGTAAAGAAATTTCGGAAGAAGCTGCATTCAAATGGCTATTTTGAGGAGGGGGTTCGTTTAAATTCAGATTATCAAAACCAAGCTCATCATCAAAATCATTTTTCTTTGAATTAGAAATTTCATTAAAAACTACATGAATACACTCTTCTATTACTAAGGTCCTTTTGTTAAAGACACGAAAGGCCTTTGAAACAGAGGAGTAACCAAAAAAATGCTTTCATCGGATTTAGCATCAAATTTACCTAGGGCATCCTTTTCATTTAAAATGAAGCATTTACAACCAAAAACTTTAAAATAAGAAATATTTGGTTTTTTGTTATTCCATAATTCATAGGGAGTTTTTGATAGAGATGGTCTTATTAGGACCCTATTCATGATGTAACAAGCCGTATTTACGGCTTCGGCCCAAAAATATTTGGGTAAACTATGTTCATTTAACATATTTCTTGCCATTTCTTGTAGGTTTCTATTTTTCCTTTCAACTACTCCATTTTGTTGAGGATTTCTTGGAGTTGAGAAGTTGTGATTGTACCCATTAACTTCGCAAAAATTTTGAAAGTCACGGTTTTGGAATTCACCACCGTGATCACTCCGAATTGATGAAATCATGAAGCCTTTTTCATTTTGAGTGAGTTTACAAAATTTAGAGAAACACTTGAAGCAATCACTTTTGTGAGCTAAGAAATAGGTCCAAATGTATCTAGAGTAGTCATCCACAATCACGAAAGCATATTTGCTTCCACCTAGACTTGTTGTATCAATTGGTCCAAATAAGTCCAAATGGATCAATTGTAATGGTCTAGTGGTGCTAATTTGATTTTTTTGTTTGAAGCTTGTTTTTATTTGTTTGCCTAATTGACATGCATCGCATACCTTATCCTTAATAAACTTCATATTCGGAATCCCTCGTACTAATTCTTGAGATGAGATTTTCGATATTGTTTTCATGCTTGCATGACCTAATCTCCTATGCCAAAGCCAAGCATCATCATTTACAGTGGAGAAACACATTTCATTACTTAGTTCATCAAGATTGATGGTATAGACATTATTTTGTTTTAAAGCAATCATAGACATGTTATCATTTGGTTTTTCAATAATGCACATATTTGATTCAAATCTAACGATATAACCTTTATCGCATAGTTGACTAATACTCAAGAGATTATGTTTTAATCCATCAACTAGTAAAACATCACCAATGGAAAAACTAAATTTGTTACCAATAGTTCCCTTGCCAATGATTTTGCCTTTGTTGTTGTCTCCGAAGGTGACGTACCCTTCTACTTTGCTAGTGAGCATAGAGAAATGAGATGGATCTCCAGTCATATGTCTTGAGCATCCACTATCGAGATACCATCTCTTGCTCCTAGCTTGTGGGTTTGTCTACAAAAGAGGATGATTTTTAGGTACCCATTTGATTTTGGGTGCCTCAAATATTGATCCACTAACCTTGTTATTTATTTTTGAATCCTTTATAGTTCCTTTAGGAACCCATATTAATTTTTGTGAACTAATTTTCCGAAATGGACATTTGTAGGCAATATGTCCGGATTTGCAACAGAAGTTGCATTTCATATAAGAGGAAACATGTAATGTAGGTCCTTTTATGAAAGTGGTAGGATTTTGATGTAATCCTTTTACAAATCCAATTCCATTTCTATTTGCGATGTGACCCTTGTGTGCAAGGATCATATCTAATCCTTTGCTACCAACCTTAAACTTGTTTAAGGTTTCCTTAAGATGAAAATTTTCATTTTTTATTGCTTCTAAATGCTCACACTTAGAACATGGAGGAGTTTGAAGACTATCAAACTTATCTTGTAGCAAAGCATGCTCTTTCTTTAAGATACTTAACTTCTTGCTAATAGTTCTACATTCATCAAATAATTCATGAAAAGCGATAGAGAGTTCTTCAAAAGATAAATCTTCATTAAATAAATCACATACCTCTTCTCCTAAAGCCATTAGCGCGTAATGAGCAACTTGCTCGGTGTTGGACTCTTCTTCGGACGCGCTTGAATCATCCTATGTTGCCATGAGCGCCTTCTTCTTTGATGTCCTCTTTTTGGCTTGAGGACAATCGTTCTTGTAGTGTCCCGGTTTTTTGCATTCATAGCAAATCACTTGGTCCTTCTTTTGTTCAAATTTATTTTTTATATTATTTTTAAATTTGTTCTTTCTTAAATATTTTTTAAATTTTTGAGTCAATAGTGCAATGTCATTGTCACTGTCCTTATCACTTGATGTTCCTTTCAAGTGGTCTTCTTGTGATTTAAGTGTCATATCCTTCCTGTTCTTTGGAAGGGGGTTCTCGAGCTCGTCATGAGCTTGACATGTCATTTCGTAGGTCATTAGAGACCCAATGAGTTCTTCAAGAGGGAATGCTTTAAGGTCTTTGGCCTCTTGAATGGCTGTAACTTTTGGATCCCAACTTTTAGGGAGGGATCTTAAGATTTTAGTTACTAGTTCAAAGTTAGTAAAATCTTTACCAAGAGCTTTGAGTCCATTAATGACTTCCGTAAACCGGGTGTACATGTCTCCGATGGACTCACTTGGTTTCATTCGGAAAAGTTCGTAAGAGTGCACAAGGATGTTGATTTTGGACTCTTTCACTCGGCTAGTGCCTTCATGAGTGACCTCAAGAGTTCTCCAAATATCAAAAGCCGAATCACACATTGAAACACGATTAAATTCGTTTTTGTCTAATGCACAAAACAAGGCATTCATAGCCTTTGCATTTAAAGCAAAAACCTTCTTCTCCGATTCATTCCATTTGCTCATCGGAAGAGAAGATTTTTGAAATCCATTCTCAACAATAGACCAAAGCTCAAAGTCCATAGAAATGAGGAAGATCCTCATGCGAGTCTTCCAATATGTGTAATCTGACCCATTAAACAAAGGTGGTCGTGCAATAGAGTGGCCCTCTTGCATGCCGGAGTAAGCCATCGCTCTTGGGTATTAAACCAAATATGAGAGATAACCTCGCACTGATACCACTTGTTAGGATCGGAGCGGCACTAAGAGGGGGGGGGTGAATTAGTGCAGTGGATTAAAACTTTGATTTTAACAAAATCTTTCGTACGAAAAGAACGGAACTTGAAAAGTTTAACTTGAAAGCGTATTCTTAAAGTTGCGCAGCAAGGGTAATAAGGAACTAAAGCAGTAAGAAGATTTGCAGTAACGTAAATGACAATAATAAAATGCAAACCAGAGATTACGCCGATTTTTAGAGTGGTTCGGTCAAATGACCTACTCCACTTGCGATGCCCCTCTTCGATGAGGCTCCCACCTTCCACTAGCAAATCTCTTGAAATGGAAGGGTAAACACCCCTCTTACAACCTTTTACAAGCAGTTCAACCTCTTACAAATTTTCAATAAGAAAGAAGGAGGAGAACTCTCTAGCAAATTGAAAACAAGACTTGCTAAGACTTTCTAAGACTTTTCTCTCAATCAAAATGCTTCTCAAAAGTTGTAACCTCAGATGAGATTTGAGGGGTATTTATAGGCCTCAAGAGGATTCAAATTTGGGCTCCAAAATTTAAATTCTCTTTAGGTTCCCGAATGCTGGAGGTGCCACCGCCCAGCCAAGCGGTGCCACCGCCCAGCGCTCGGGTGCTGGATGGTGCAACCGCCCGGCCAAGTAGGTGTCACCGCCCAGCCAGGCGGTGCCACCGCCTGGCTCTCCGATTTCACTGGTTTGACTTAATTTAAGCCCAAACCATATCTGACTTTGGGCCCAGTTGGCCCCTAACTAGGATATAGGATTATCTCTTAATCCTAATCCTAATTACAAGTGAACTACATAACAAAAACACATCCTAAGCAAGCTTTCAACCGCGAACGTCGAGTCTTGTTTCGGCGAGCTTTCCGACGAGCTTCTTCCGATGGACTCCCATCAAGCTCCCGATCTTGTGATGACTTTAACGAGTAGCCGAGCCTTCTCGGTGATCTCCGTGAACCTCCGATGATCTCTTCGGCGAACTTCCGAAAATTTTGATAGGTTCCCGATTTCTTCTCGGTTGGTTCCGGCAGCATCTCCGACGATTCTTCAAACTCTTAAACGTCCATCGATCTTGACTCTAGTATTCTTGCTTTGTGTTTTCTGGTTATCGTAGTTAATCCTGCACACTTAACTCAATAATATGGATTAGATCAATTAACCCATCAATTGATTTCATCATCAAAATCCGAGATTCAACAATGATAAGGAGATGCTCGCCATTGTGCGCGCAGCAACGAGGTGGAGATCCTACTTGATTGGCCGACGATTTCAAATTAAAACTGACCATAAAAGCCTCAAGTACTTTTTGGAGCGAAAAATATCATCCCCTGAGCAGCAAAAAAGGGTAATAAAACTTCTTGGATTTGATTATGAAATAACTTACAAAAAGGGGAAAGAGAATGTTCTTGCATATGCGCTTTCGCAACTACCCGAGCAAGTTGAAGTTTCGGCCATTTCACTTCCGACCAGCGACTTTCTTAAGGATATTAAGATAGAATGGCAGGAAGATTCAGAGACTAGTAAGATTATAAAAAAATTGGAGGAAGCACCAAGCCCCATGGCTCATTACAATTGTGACTCAAAAGAATTACACTATAAGGGACGCATTGTGCTTACGATAAATTCTACTTGTATCTTCACGAGCAGATTTTGGACAAAGTTATTCCATATGCAGGGTACTAAATTGAAAAGGAGTATGGCATATCACCCACAAATCGACGGCCAGACGAAAGTTTTAAATAGGTGCTTGGAGACAGCCCAAAGCCACCCACCAAATATGACTACCCAAAGAGAACTCCAGACCTAGCCAAGTGCCATTATTGATCGACGGATCGTGACTCGACGACGATGACCCACTTGGGAGAACTACCAATAGAAGATGTCACTTGGGAGAACTATGACGACTTGAAGATCAAATTCCTAGAATTCATGAATCATCAGCCTCGAGGACAAGGCTGATTTGAAGAGGGCGGGTCTATTAGGACTCTAGCTTGGAGAGTCCTAATTGAGAGGGATATTCATGTAAAACTGTTAGGACTCTAGCTAGGAGAGTCCTAATTAAGAGGGACATTCTGTTAGGACTCTAGCTAGGAGAGTCCTAATTGAGAGGGGCATTCATGTAGGAGGTATTTTCTTAGAGAAGAATTAGGAGTTGTAAGGGAATAGGAGACTTGACTAGGAGTCCTACTAGGAGTTGGTTAGAAGTAAGAGTCTTAAGTAGGAGTCCTATTAGGAGTTAGGGTTTAGAAGCCCTATAAATAGCCATGTATTCCTTCTCTTTTCATAGGCAATAGATGAATCTTTTCTGCAGCATTTGAGCAGCAACTTGGAGGGAGGAACCCCTATAGAGTTCCTAGGAGGCCGATCCCCTAAAGAGATCAACCCCAAGTTTAGAATCTGCAAGGGTTCTAACAGCTAAGCAGCATTAGTCTCGGGGAGTTTTTCTTTCAGCACTTTAATCATAGACTATCTACAACGCATCATAACCCATTGATCAAGTAAGTATGGTATCCACTTTTTGATAATGTAAGTAACAGGTCAGTCTTTCAGTGTAGTAATCGTTGCTAGAAACTTCTGGCCCTATATAATCAATTTTGTCTTTGAACCTTTGCTATCATAAGTGAAAATCTGTCCATCAATGATCTTTTCTTCGAATATGTTATAGTCTTCAATATGGTGGGCCAATCGGTCAATAGTTTCACTATCCATAAAATTGTTAGTGCTACTAGTATCAATCAAAACTATAATAGGCTGATGCTCTAGAGTTCCGCCAACTTTCATAGTTTGCGAGTTAGAGTAGTTGGCTAATGTATGCATTGTATGTATGGTAGATTCAACATCTTCATTAGAATTTATACCTTCATGATCAGAGTCCACATTCTTAGCTTTTGGCTCCTCTTTAATTGGTTCAATCATCAGAAGTTGCCTTTGTTTACATTGGTGCTCCATACTCCATTTTTCATCATAGTACAAACCCCTTGCTAATTTTTTTCTCATGTAGATGTGCAAATGAGATCGCAGCTATCATAGTCCGGGGTTGACGAGCCTTAACTTCACACCAGATCTCTGGAATAAGCTCTTCAATAAATGTATCCAGAAGTTGTCGGTCCGACCAATCTCTAGCTTAATTTGACAATCTTTCAAACCTACTCTGATATTCTAACACTATAGAAGTCTAACGAATTTTGGCGAGTTGGCAATCAACATTCTCATATTCAGATGGGCCAAAGCGAACAAGAAGTCCTCTTTTGAACTGCTCCCATGAAGGAACTCCGTGGAAAGTTTCATACCAATCGTACCACTGGATTGCATCTCCATCAAGCTGGATTGAGGCCACTTCTACCTTAGATTCTTCTGGGGTTCTGTGAAAACGAAAAAAATTTTCCACCTTAGAGATCCAACTAGTCGGATCCCTATCTTCCTATTGTGGAAATTCTATCCTAATGCGTGGGTAGTGTATGTCACCATCTTGGGGCCCTTTTCCTGTACCTCCCAATTTGTTCAACGTAGAACTTGAGCTCTCATCTTGTTGAAATTTGTTGAGGCTCTCTAGAGGCTCTTTTTGAAATCGTTAAGTGTTTCTTGCAACCAGTTCTCAATTCTGATTTCCCATACTTCCATTTGTGCTTTCACTATGTTATCAGTGGCCATTGCGCAAGACTGCAAATCTGGGTTCTCAACTCCTATTTTTGATGTATGACAAGGGCATTAGCACTATCAATGCGAAGTTGCTAAGGAGGTGGACACCGAGGGTAGTGCTGCGGTCGCTGCGTTGGAGGAAAAGTTGCTGCCCTGTTTCTGTCGCTACGTGGGGTGAGAGCGTTGGGGCTGGAAGACGACTGCGTCGATGTGGCTGCAGCTGCTGCGACCCAAGGGGTGATCGCCGAGCAGCAGGGTTGAGGCTGCGGTGATGGCAACCTACGGTGATGGTGCGGCTGGGGCAGCACCGCCAAGGGCTCACCGTTGTAGTGGCTGCGACGGCGCGAATGGAAGGCAGCGTTGCTTTGTCTCTATCGCACTGCGGAAGGAGGCGCTAGTGATGTTGAGGGATCACGTTCGGTTGAGGAAACATCGGTGGCTACGGCGGTCGTGGTTGCCTTGGTTTGATCACCGCGAGTAGGGATGGTCGAGCGACTATAGCTGCGATGCAAGGGAAGGCAGCGATGGTGGCGCGGTTGGTGCAACGTCGCTAATAGTAGAAGGGGTTGGTCCGCTAGCTGGGAAACAGCGGCCGCGGCCCTTCTCACTCAAGCAGGGTGGAGCAACAAGGAGGGAAGGCTGCTGGCCGGGGAGCAACGGTGACGGTGGTCGCTGGCCGGAATGCAGCGGCTGCGGTGGGGCTGGCCGAAAGTAGGGTAGCTAGGGGCCCCTTTCGACGAGATGGGCTTCAAAGGGGAGAGGATGTGGTTGCGGTGGGTACGGCGCAATGAGGAGGGGAGGTTGTTGGCTGGGGAGCAGTGGCAACGGTGGAGAAGGAGGAGTCGGCGGTGTCACGATTAGGAACAAGGGCAACCGGTGAGTTGCCCTGTTTCTGTCACTACGGATGCAGAGTAAGGAGGATCGGCGGCTAGGAGGCATGTAGCGGTCATCGCACGGTGGCTGGCAGTGGTGGTGGCTCGGCAACGAAGGAGAGGGCTGGCGTTGAAGTGGCCGAGAAGCAACGGCGGTGGTAGAGGCAACCGGCGCCTATGGCAGCAGAGGAACTAGCGGTTGCTCTGTTTCTATCGCACCACAAAAATAGCGACGCCGACAGATCATGCGGCCAAAGCTGCAACCAAGGGAAGGAAGTGATGGTGGTGCGGCTAGGGCAACGTCGCCGATGGTAGAAGTGGCGATGGTTGATCTGCTGGCTGGGAAATGGCGGCCGCGGCCCTTCTCGCTCGAGCGAGATGTGGGCAGCGAAGAGGCGATTTTGCTGGCTGGAGGGGGGCGGGGGGGGCAGCGGCTGTGGTGGTGGCTGTTGGCTGGCCAATAGTGGAGACGTTGGTGGATCGTCAGCCGAGAAGCAGCGGCGGCGGGTGGGCTGGCCGGAAGCAGGGGTCATACAAGGGAAGTAGGGGTGGCTACGACTTCTTCTTCTTCTTTTTTTTCCGAAGATGAAGATAACTGCAGCAAGGGGGCAGTAGCGGTGGTGGCAGCTGCTGGCTGGGCAGTAGCGACGGTGGTGGAGAAGGGGCAACGATGGTCCCTGACCAAGACGTAGAGGTTCCTTCTCGATTGAGAAGGATCGACGTTCGTGGCTGTCGGCTTCACCCTTCCTCACACAATTTTATTTTATTTTTATAGTTATGATAACACTATAGCGAGAATGCCAAAGATTGCCACTCTGATACCAAATGGTAAGACCCTAAAGTCTTATCATAAAATAAATGAAAGAAACAATAAGGCTCTGATACCAAATGGTAAGACCCTAAAGTCTTATCATAAAATAAATGAAAGAAACGATAAGGCTCTGATACCAAATGATAAGACCCTAAAGTCTTATCGTCGCTTTGATACCAAATGATAAGACCCTACGGTCTTATCATGAAAGAAAGGGGAGAAAAGGTAATGATAATGATTGCTTCAAGGGGATTGGCCTCCTTGATCGTTTTGAGGGGATCGACCCTCCTTGATCGCTTCGAGGGGATTGGCCCTCCTTGATCACTTCGAAGGGATCGACCCTCCTTAATCACTTTGAGGGGATCGGCCTCCTAGGGTTTGTCCACAGAGTGGAATAATATTTCTTCATTGATTGATTCATTCTTAAAATAAAGGGTTACATCACTATTTATAGAGTTCCACCTAGAGTCCACTAGGACTTGGACTCTTAATAATAAATAAATATTAAATAAACCTCTACCTGACTCTAACTGAACTTAATAAACAATTAAACTAAATAAACTCAATAAACATTATTCAAAAGCTCATAAAAAGGGTCCTAACATTGGCTTACTTCATCATGATGATATTGCTTTGGGAGAATGATACTTATCAGGATATGATGAAGTATTTTGGTGCTTAAAGGTAGTAAATATTCATAGTTTTTTGAATGAATCGTTAAGTTAAGATTGTCAAAAATTGTTCCTAAGGCATCAATGTAAGTAGTCCCAACTGTTTCAACATCCCATTGTCCTCTAAAATAACACCCCCTTTCTTTTATCGGAATTCCTATGATGTTGTAAATTGATCTATCCGTAATGGGTTTTTGATGTCCTAATAGATAGGTAGATACCCTTTCTTCTTCATCTACATGTAAATTGTTATAAAATAGCCTTACAAGTCTAGGGTAAATAGGTTCACTAATTTGAAGAATTAGGAGAATGTTTAGATTAGCAAACCATTGAATGGGTTCTAAATCACTTAACTCATCTAGATCAGCATATTTACCCTTATGAAAATGTCTAGACTCTATGGAAGAAAATTTTAGGGCATATTGATTAGAATCGAAAAGTAGGGAGTCATAATTTTCATCTAATCTTCTCTTCCCTTTGTCCCTAGAGGATCTTCTAGAAGTCATTGAGACTATAATAATGAAGGCAAATAAGGAGCAAAAATAAGTAATACAAAGCAGAATCAGTTTGGTGTAGAGATTATCTTAGTAGTTCTCCTTTCTAGTGATCTTTCAAAGAATGTCGGAGATTGATCCTTGATATAGTGGGAAGTGGGGATTTTTTAGTTGCTAGAGGGAGAGCAATCGGTTTGTAGCTATTTGGAGAAGTGTAGAATGTGTTGGGTCGGTTCTACCACCGACCCTAACTTATGTTTATAAGGGGGGCAGGTTGCGGGCGGTGGCACCGTTAGCTAGGCGGTGCTACCGCCTGCCACCCCTGACATTTGGCGGTGCTACCACCTGCTGGGTGATGCTACCACCTGCTGGGCGATGCCACCACCTATAGGCAATGAGCACTATGCTAGTCATATGTGCTCAGCAAACCAATCACGTGAGTGATGGCACGTGTGACTTGATACATAATCTTTTTGCTTATTATATTTTGGCGTATATCACTTTATAACTATTGCATAAATGCATATATATATTGTGATGTCCTTGGATTTGTGCAATGGGAATCGAATCGTGATGAGATCACGATAATGAGATCGATTCATCTTTAAACACATATCCTAAATAATCCCGGTCATAGGTTACTCGAGAGGGACATCGTGATAACCGGATAGACTGGTGTGCTGTATACCCGTCCATATGATGGATGCAGCTGGTCTCATAGCTGCTCGTGTAGGGACACTAGGGATACAGTACAGGTGCTCATTGGAGAATGAGTTCACTGATTGATCCGCTTACGGAATGCTGGATGGTTGATGATGCTGTTAGGATCGGAGCGGCACTAAGAGGGGGGGGTGAATTAGTGCAGCGGATTAAAACTTCGATTTTAACAAAATCTTTCGTACGATAAGAACAGAACTTGAAAAGTTTAACTTGAAAGCGTATTCTTAAAGTTGCGCAGCAAGAGTAATAAGGAACTAAAGCAGTAAGAAGATTTGCAGTAATGTAAATGACAATAATAAAATGCAAACCAGAGATTACGTCGATTTTTAGAGTGGTTCGGTCGAATGACCTACTCCACTTGCGAGGCCCCTCTTCGATGAGGCTCCCACCTTCCACTAGCAAGTCTCTTGAAATGGAAGGGTAAACACCCCTCTTACAACCTTTTACAAGTAGCTCAACCTCTTACAAATTTTCAATAAGAAAGAATGAGGAGACCTCTCTAGCAAATTGAAAACAAGACTTGCTAAGACTTTCTAAGACTTTTCTCTCAATCAAAATGCTTCTCAAAAGTTGTAACCTCAGCTGAGATTTGAGGGGTATTTATAGGCCTCAAGAGGATTCAAATTTTGGGCTTCAAAATTTGAATTCTCTTAGGGTTTCCGGTGGTGGAGGTGCCACCGCCCAGCCAGGCGGTGCCACCGCCCAGCGCTCGGGTGCTGGACGGTGCAACCGCCCAGCCAAGGAGGTGTCACCGCCCAGCCAGGCGGTGCCACGGCCTGGCTCTCCAATTCATTTGTTTGGCTTAATTTTAGCCCAAACCAAATCTGACTTTGAGCCCAGTTGGCCCCTAACTAGGATATAGGATTATCTCTTAATCCTAATCCTAATTATAGGTGAACTTCATAACACAAAAAAAACATCCTAAGCAAGTTTTTTAACCGCGAACGTCGAGTCTTGTTCCGGCGAGCTTTCCGACGAACTTCTTCCGACGGACTCCCTACAAGCTCCCAATCTTTGAGATGACTTTAACGAGTAGCCGAGCCTTCTTGGTGATCTCCGTGAGCCTCCGACGATTTCTTCAGCGAACTTCCGACACGTTCCTGATTTCTTCTCGGATAGTTCCGGCAGCATCTCCGATGATTCTTCGGTCTCTTAAACGTCCATCGAGCTCGACTCCGGTATCTTTGCTTTATGTTTTCTGGTTATCGTAGTTAATCCTGCACACTTAACTCAATAATATGGATTAGATCAATTAACCCACCAATTGATTATATCATCAAAATCCGAGATTCAATAATCTCCCCCTTTTTAATGATGACAATCAATTGATGACGGAGTTAAACATAACTCCCCCTATCTATATGCCATATTATGAGAAGATAAAAAACACTTGAATTCCATCCCATTGGATTCAAGCATAACCCGATAAGTTCTAATCATAGAACTTATCGTTATCCTCATTAAACAATAGTAAGTACGAAATTTCGATGAAAATCATAAGTTAAATGATACGGGACGAATTTTGCTATGACAGAAGATAAAGATTTTCAATATAAATTTCATGATATCAATCTTGTGATATTTTCAAGAATTTGCAAGTCATATAAGACATTCATATCACACAGAAGATAAAGATTTTCAATATAAATTTCATGATATCAATCTTGTGATATTTTCAAGGATTTGCAAGTCATATAAGACATTCATATCACACAGAAGATAAAGATTTTCAATATAAATTTCATGATATCAATCTTGTGATATTTTCAAGGATTTGTAAGTCATATAAGACATTCATATCACACAAGTTTTTGTAATTCATATTAGTCATACTATCGTTCTGGTGTAAGTCATCACTTCTCCCCCTTTGTCATCAACAAAAAGAGACAAGCCAGCTAATTGATGATCATAGAAAAAGGTTTAGCATTTATCAAAGTTCATCATTCAAATTTGCCAGAAATAGTTTATCCAAAAGACATCATCATCTATGCAGATTAAGACAGTAGTTATCTAAAAGGATAGATCAGTTATCGTTCAATCGATGACAAACTTGAACTTGTTTTTAAAAGCAAACAGAACAGAATAAAAAGATACATCAATTTAATCCTTAGGAGGTAATCTATAGTGCTGATACATGATATCTATTTTTTCATTCATCTGTCGTAGTGTCTTCAAAATTTCAACTTGTTGATTCTGAATTTGTTCTTGCTATGATTTGATCTGAGATAGCTCCGTCATAATGATATCTTCAGAGGAGGAAACAGGAGCTGAAGGTGCTGCGCCAAAGGGACTAGGAGGAGGAGATTCATTTCCCATAAGAATTGGTGTTTCGGGTTGTTCTATTGGTGGAGGAATTGGATCCGTCCTTCTAGGCTGCCTAACCCATGTGCCATTGCTAAAAGTGCACCTAAGTTTTTTCAGCAGGTTTTTATTTATTATGTTATATCGATCATTTTGAATAGATTCTTCATCGGGTGGAATGCAAATGTCATAGGCATGAAGAATTCTAGTGATTAACCTCCCATATGGCAATATAGTATCTTTAGTCATAATATCCTGCATGTGTTGGCGAATCAAGTACCCAAAACAATTATGCTGACCGGTCATAATCCAATACATGGTTCCTATCTCTATTTGACTTATTTCGTCAAGATGAAATTGTTTGGGGAATATGATGCTTGTGATAATGTGATGAAGAATTTTAGAGTTGAAAGACAGTAAGTGTTCACAGCTCTTGGGTAGGAAGTCAAGGTTTGGATTTGCAAAAATTGTTTTCACGGCTTCGGAATAGGTTGCTCCTATTTTTTTGACGTCCCATTTACCTTTAAAATAGCATCCCCTATCTTTTTCAGTTATGCCAATTAGCTCACAAATGGTGCTGTCAAATATTCTAATGGGTGTTCCTAGAATGTAAGTGCTTAGGCTATCATTGTCTTTATATAGGTTGGCATAGAACAATCTCACTAACCGTGGATAGATTGGTTCATCTATTTGTAGTATAGGTAGAGCTTCTAGGTGTGCAAACCACCTAATGGGTTCTAAGTCCTCTAGTTCATCCAAATCAACGTATTTTCCCTTATGGACACATCGTGTTTCAAATTTTGGAAAGCTAAGGGCTACCTCTTTTGATCTAAAAAGGTCATGGTTATATGAATCTCCTTCAATCCTTATTCCTTTTGATCTCTTAGGAGCCATTTTCTAGACAACATGATGATGAAATTGTGAAAAATAAGCAAGAGAAAGAGAAAAGAAAAGAGGGATTTCAAGTGTTACCTTGTGGAGATTATGTTGAGAGATGGAAAGTTTGGACCACCAAGAATCCTTCTCCAATGTTTCTAAGAGTTAGAATGAGGGTTAGAGGGAATGGGAGAGGTTTTTTGAGAGGTATTTCTTCGGGTTGGGGGTGGTGTCACCGCCGGCCCTAACCCCTCGGGTTAAAAGGGTTACTCGGTCGGTGTCATCGCCAAACTGGTCGGTGCCACCGCCTGGCTCTCCAATTCATTTGTTTGGCTTAATTTTAGCCCAAACCAAATCTGACTTTGGGCCCAGTTGGCCCCTAACCAGGATATAGGATTATCTCTTAATCCTAATCCTAATTGTAGGTGAACTACATAACACAAAAAAAACATCCTAAGCAAGTTTTTTTAACCGCGAACGTCGAGTCTTGTTCCGGCGAGCTTTCCGACGAACTTCTTCCGACGGACTCCCTGCAAGCTCCCAATCTTTGTGATGACTTTAACGAGTAGCCGAGCCTTCTTGGTGATCTCCGCGAGCCTCCGACGATTTCTTCGGCGAACTTCCGACACGTTCCCGATTTCTTCTCGGATGGTTCCGGCAGCATCTCCGATGATTCTTCGGTCTCTTAAACGTCCATCGAGCTCGACTCCGGTATACTTGCTTTATGTTTTCTAGTTATCGTAGTTAATCCTGCACACTTAACTCAATAATATGGATTAGATCAATTAACCCACCAATTGATTATATCATCAAAATTCGAGATTCAACAATCTCCCCCTTTTTTATGATGACAATCAATTGATGACGGAGTTAAACATAACTCCCCCTATCTATATGCCATATTATGAGAAGATAAAAAATACTTGAATTCCATCCCATTGGATTCAAGCATAACCCGATAAGTTTTAATCGTAGAACTTATCGTTATCCTCATTAAACAATAGTAAGTACGAAACTTCGATGAAAATCATAAGTTAAATGATACGGGACGAATTTTGCTATGACAGAAGATAAAGATTTTCAATATAAATTTCATGATATCAATCTTGTGATATTTTCAAGGATTTGCAAGTCATATAAGACATTCATATCACACAGAAGATAAAGATTTTCAATATAAATTTCATGATATCAATCTTGTGATATTTTCAAGGATTTGCAAGTCATATGAGACATTCATATCACACAGAAGATAAAGATTT
The DNA here is from genome assembly GCF_036884655.1 of Musa acuminata AAA Group. Lineage (NCBI taxonomy): Eukaryota > Viridiplantae > Streptophyta > Magnoliopsida > Zingiberales > Musaceae > Musa > Musa acuminata. The sequence goes on from NC_088340.1 coordinate 15,832,139, forward strand.
TCAATATAAATTTCATGATATCAATCTTGTGATATTTTCAAGGATTTGCAAGTCATATAAGACAATCATATCACACAAGTTTTTGTAATTCATATTAGTCATGCTATCGTTCTGGTGTAAGTCATCACTTCTCCCCCTTTGTCATCAACAAAAAGAGACAAGCCAGCTAATTGATGATCATAGAAAAAGGTTTAGCATTTATCAAAGTTCATCATTCAAATTTGCCAGAAATAGTTTATCCAAAAGACATCATCATCTATGCAGATTAAGACAGTAGTTATCTAAAAGGCAAGATCAGTTATCGTTCAATCGATGACAAACTTGAACTTGTTTTTAAAAGCAAACAGAACAAAATAAAAAGATACATCAATTTAATCCTTAGGAGGTAATCCATAGTGCTGATACATGATATCTATTTTTTCATTCATCTGTCGTAGTGTCTTCAAAATTTCAACTTGTTGATTCTGAATTTGTTCTTGCTGTGATTTGATCTGAGATAGCTCCGTCATAATGATATCTTCAGAGGAGGAAACAGGAGCTGAAGGTGCTGCGCCAAAGGGACTAGGAGGAGGAGATTCATTTCCCATAAGAATTGGTGTTTCGGGTTGTTCTATTGGTGGAGGAATTGGATCCGTCCTTCTAGGCTGCCTAACCCATGTGCCATTGCTAAAAGTGCACCTAAGTTTTTTCAGCAGGTTTTTATTTATTATGTTATATCGATCATTTTGAATAGATTCTTCATCGGGTGGAATGCAAATGTCATAGGCATGAAGAATTCTAGTGATTAACCTCCCATATGGCAATATAGTATCTTTAGTCATAATATCCTACATGTGTTGGCGAATCAAGTACCCAAAACAATTATGCTGACCGGTCATAATCTAATACATGGTTCCTATCTCTATTTGACTTATTTCGTCAAGATGAAATTGTTTGGGGAATATGATGCTTGTGATAATGTGATGAAGAATTTTAGAGTTGAAAGACAGTAAGTGTTCACAGCTCTTGGGTAGGAAGTCAAGGTTTGGATTTGCAAAAATTGTTTTCACGGCTTCGGAATAGGTTGCTCCTATTTTTTTGACGTCCCATTTACCTTTAAAATAGCATCCCCTATCTTTTTCAGTTATGCCAATTAGCTCACAAATGGTGCTGTCAAATATTCTAATGGGTGTTCCTAGAATGTAAGTGCTTAGGCTATCATTGTCTTCATATAGGTTGGCATAGAACAATCTCACTAACCGTGGATAGATTGGTTCATCTATTTTTAGTAGAGGTAGAGCTTCTAGGTGTGCAAACCACCTAACGGGTTCTAAGTCCTCTAGTTCATCCAAATCAACGTATTTTCCCTTATGGACACATCGTGTTTCAAATTTTGGAAAGCTAAGGGCTACCTCTTTTGATCTAAAAAGTTCATGGTTATATGAATCTCCTTCAATCCTTATTCCTTTTGATCTCTTAGAAGCCATTTTCTAGACAACATGATGATGAAATTGTGAAAAATAAGCAAGAGAAAGAGAAAAGAAAAGAGGGATTTCAAGTGTTACCTTGTGGAGATTTTGTTGAGAGATGGAAAGCTTGGACCACCAAGAATCCTTCTCCAATGTTTCTAAGAGTTTGAATGAGGGTTAGAGGGAATGGGAGAGGTTTTTTGAGAGGTCTTTCTTCGGGTTGGGGGCGGTGTCACCGCCGGCCCTAACCCCTCGGGTTAAAAGGGTTACTCGGTCGGTGTCACCGCCAAACTGGTCGGTGCCACCGCCTGGCTCTCCAATTCATTTGTTTGGCTTAATTTTAGCCCAAACCAAATCTTACTTTGGGCCCAGTTGGCCCCTAACCAGGATATAGGATTATCTCTTAATCCTAATCCTAATTACAGGTGAACTACATAACATAAAAAAAACATCCTAAGCAAGTTTTTTTAACCGCGAACGTCGAGTCTTGTTCCGGCGAGCTTTCCGACGAACTTCTTCCGACGGACTCCCTGCAAGCTCCCAATCTTTGTGATTACTTTAACGAGTAGCCTAGGCTTCTTGGCGATCTCCGCGAGCCTCCGACGATTTCTTCGGTGAACTTCCGACACGTTCCCGATTTCTTCTCGGATGGTTCCGGCAGCATCTCCGATGATTCTTCGGTCTCTTAAACGTCCATCGAGCTCGACTTCGGTATCCTTGCTTTATGTTTTCTGGTTATCGTAGTTAATCCTACACACTTAACTCAATAATATGGATTAGATCAATTAACCCACCAATTGATTATATCATCAAAATCCGAGATTCAACAGATGCCTTTTTGTCAGACAACGATTTCGTAGTCCTAGTGGTGTATCTAGTCCTTAGACTTGAGACACCAAGGATGTCCTGTATGGGTGCTCCACTCTTTGATACTAGACTTATAGGTTTGGCTGTTCCCAGATCTAGTACATCTGGTCATTGGGAGTGGTAGTCGACCGTACGAGGGCTATTGAGTGTCAATAGAGGATCATCCACTCTCGGCGTCATGAGAGGAATATCCTATGTGTTCTTGCTCAGACAAATCCCTGGCCAGGGTCATTCGGGTTGAGAGACAAAAAGTTCTCCGGGAGAATCCGATAAGAGCGAGACTCGAGTAGAAATCGTATGGGTCTGACAGCACCATGCTCGATATACGGTCTCTGGGATATTAGATGGATGAGGGACTATAGGTACATGGTAACTGAGGACAGACAGGTCCAATGGATTGGATTCCCTTGTATTGTCTGGGGACTACGGCGTAGTGGCCTAGTACGTCCGTAGTCGATCAGTCGAGTGAATTATTACAGAGATAATAATTCACTGAGTTAGAAGGAGTTCTGACAGGTATGACTCACGGCCAGCTCGATATTGGGCCTAGAGGGTCACACACATATGGTAGGCATTGCGATGAGTAGAGGTTCGGATATGAGATATCCGACGGAGCCCTTGTCTTATTGGATGCAGATCCAATGCCCACTAGGGAAGGACCCATTAGGGTTTGACACGGGATCTCTATAAATAGGACGGATTCACAGCCTCATAGGCTAGAGTCTTTGCTTGCCTTTCCTATTCTCCTCTCCCTCTCCACCTCAGAGTACGCCTGGAGTTTTGAGGAGCATCGTCGCAACCCTGCTGTGTGGATCACCGCTAGAGAGGAGGACGCTTGACCTCCTTCACCCTCTCCTAAGGATCTGCAAGGAAACAAGGATATACGATCTCCCTAGGTAACACAATCTCTATACGCAGTTTTGTGTTTTACGGATTTTTGCGCACCAATCTTCGCACGACGACGAACATCTTTTTGGGAATCGGGGATTTTTGTTTTCTTGTTCTTCCGCTGCGCATATGATGTCGCCCCCAATGATTTCCCAACAGTGGTATCAGAGACAGGTTGTTCGTGCGAATGATTGGTTTTGAACTGCGTGTGTTGTGTTTAGGAAGAATATTGACGTCAAAATCGTTGACGCAAAAGCGAGGAAGGGCAGCAACAGTTGCTGCCCTCGATCTGCATGCCTGCAGCCACCTGCAGCGGCAGCCGCAGCCGTAGCCAGGCAGCACAGCACCGGCGCATGCGCAAGCATTGTGCCTGCAGCAGCCGGCCGGCGGTCTGCTTGCAGCAGGCTTGCTGCTGGCGGGGCTGGCAGCCCACGGGCAGAGGCGCCGTAGGGCAGCGGCGCCTACCGCCGCTGCTCCCGCGGGCAAAACCCCCCCCACAGGGGCGGCCGCCCGGCGGGACAGCACCGCCTGCGGAGGCAACGGCGCCCGAAGGGGGCGACCACCCGCAGCGGCATCGCCGCCAGCGGGAGTGCCGCCTGCAGGCGAGGGCAGTGCCCTCGCCCCGCCGCATAGGCCGCTGCCGGCAGGGTGGTGGCGGCGGCAGCAGCGAAAAGGGGAAAGGGCATTAGGGTTTTCTGAGAAAAAGATAGTTTTGCCCCTCGAAATTTGAGAAATTCCAGTTTCTGTCTTTTATCCAAATTACGAAAATACCCTTAGGAATTGAGAAATTCCCTACATGTCCCTGATTTCAGAAAATTATTAATTAATTAAAAGGTTTAGTTGATTATTATTTTTATTATTATCTAGTAGTCCTACATGATGATGATTATTTATACATGTGATGTATGATGTGTGGACGGATGATCATGGACCGTGTGATGTGTGTACTTGTGATTATTATTATTAAGGTCTGCGAACCTCCATTATATTTCTCGTTTATTGTCGGGCCTGCGTGCCTATGATTAAGTTGTAATCATATGAGGAGGCGCAGCGGGAGCATGGATGCGATAGCGGGACCCACGAGACGAACGATCGTGATGCATGGAGATGCATCAAGATGTCGACGAAACCGACGAGGACGAGATGGACGATCACAGGGCATGGAGATGCACCATTGCACACATAGATCTTGATGTGAGTGATTAGGCCTACTGGCTCGGGCCTAATCATATTAGGTTGTGGTCCATGTTCATCTGGTGTGATTGCTTATACACATACTAGATATGTATATATATTTGCATGCGATGTAGATATATATTAAATATGTATATATGTGACATGTCATATTAGGAGACCAAATTATAGAAACATCTCTCGATAATATTAAGTCAGTAAACGTGAGGCAATTAGATTGACCCACGTGGCCTTCCATCGTTATGAGTAGGAACCGATTCCCGGTGTAGGTTGAGTTGGTCGAGTCCCTCGAGACTCACCTATATCGCGATTCGCTATCTTGCTTACGACATAGAGATGTCACCGGTGACCTGAGGGCATGGTATGCTTGGTCGAGTCCCTCGAGGGTATATCATCAAATCAGACTCATCTTGTAACGAAGGTGTTGACTTAACCGAGCATCATGGTTGGTCGAGTCCCTCGAGGCCATGGTGATTCGGAGGCCGAACAGGACGGGAATCACAATGAGTTGTGATCGGCAAGAGTTGCCTACCTTTTAGGCTTAGTGTGATTGGTCGAGTCCCTCGAGGTTACACTAAGACGCTGATTGGATCCTGATCCCCACTAGAAGTCTGCCGGAGACTTCCGTTTTACGTGCTGAGGGTGTCGCGTGACTCGATAGTAAAATAGTGGGAGCATATTAAGATAGAAGTCCATATCTTAATAGTTTATTTCTTGCAAAATCTGCATGTTATTCATTTCTGCTACATCTTTATTTTCAGAAAATGTCGCTTTCAAATCCCTTACGTGGCATACTTGATGTCAACTGCCTCACTGGTCCAAATTATATGGATTGGCTCCGTAACTTAAGAATTGTTCTCACAGCGGAGAAAATCGTGTACGTCCTTGATACAGTGATGCCTACGCCCAAAGAAGGGGCAAATGAGGATGAGATCGCTCGCTACGTGAAGTACATTGATGACTCCACTCTTGCTCAGTGCTATATGTTGGGCTCTATGACTCCAGAGTTACAGAGACAACATGAAAAGATGGATGCCAGATCCATTCTCCTACATGTCCGCAAATTGTTTGAGGAACAAGGAAGGACTCAACGATATGAGATATCCAAGAGCCTTTTCCGCGTTAGGATGACTGAGGGGACACTGGTTCAGAACCATGTCCTAAAGATGATTGAGTGGATAGAGAAACTCACAGGTCTAGGAATGGTCCTAGAGGATAACTTGTGTGTGGACATTGTGCTTCAGTCCCTACCAGATTCCTTTTCACAGTTCATAATGAATTTTAATATGAACAAGCTTGAGGTGACTCTCCAAAAGCTCCTCAATATGTTGAGGGAGGTAGAGAGTACTATTAAGAAAGAGAAGCCAGTTCTCTACACTAGTGAGACCAGAAAGAAAAGGAAAGTAGAAAGGTCCCTTAAGAAGGGAAAGGGCAAGGGCAAACAAGGTAAAGCAAAGGTTGCTAAGAAAGACTCAACAAAGGACAAAGGCCAGTGCTTCCACTGTGGTAAAGATGGGCACTGGAAGAGAAACTGCAAAGAGTACCTTGCAGAAAGGGCGAAACAAAAGCTTGATGAAGCTTCAGGTACATTCATGATCAGTCTCCATTTGTCAGAATCTTATGATAACACATGGGTATTGGATACCGGTAGTGCTTATCATATATGCAATTCGTTGCAGGTTCTAGCAAGGCCTAGGAGACTTGAAAGAGGCGAGATGGACCTCAAGATGGGTAATGGAGCAAAAGTTGCTGTAGTTACTGTTGGCGAGGTCGCCTTACATCTGCCTAGTGGAGCTTTTATTGCATTAGATGCATGTTATTTTGTTCCTTCTATTATCAAAAACATTATCTCCATATCATGTTTAACAGTTAGTGGATATAAATTTGTTTTTGAGAACAATGGTTGTTCAATATTATTAGATGATAAGATCTTCACGAAAGGAACATTGCATAATGGTTTATTTATGTTAGACACTACTCCACATATCATGAATGTAAATGTGTCTAAGAGGAAACGAGATGAGGTGAACAGTGCATACCTGTGGCATTGTAGGCTAGGTCACATCCATAAAAGAAGGATTCAAAAGTTGCTAAATAATGGATATCTAGATCCATTCGACTATGTGTCATATGCAACTTGCGAGCCTTGCCTTCGTGAAAAACTGACCAACTTTCCATTTAGTGGAACTGGAGAGAGAGCCACTGAGTTGTTGGAACTCATACATAGTGATGTATGTGGACCCATGTCAACTCATGCCATTGGAGGTTACTCCTACTTCATTATATTTACTGGTGATTTCTCAAGGTATAGGATATGTGTACTTAATGAAATACAAATCCGAGGCCTTTGAGAAATTCAGAGAGTATAAGAATGAGGTGGAGAACCAGACTGGAAAGAGTATCAAAACTCTTCGATCAGATCGAGGAGGTGAGTACTTAAGTACAGAATTTACTCAGTTCCTCAAGGACCATGGGATATTATCCCAATGGACACCTCCTTACACACCTCAGCTCAATGGTGTCTCTGAAAGGAGAAATCATACTTTATTAGATATGGTACGGTCCATGATGAGTTTCGCTGACCTACCCATCTCATTCTAGGGATATGCCCTAGAGACCACAGCTTACCTACTGAACAGAGTTCCAACTAGGTCGGTAGTGTCTACACCATATGAGATAGGGAAAGGGAAGAAGCCTGATCTTAAGGTTGTTAAGATTTGGGGCTACCCAGCCCACGTTAAAAGACACAACCCCGATAAGTTAGAATCAAGGACAGAGCGATGCATATTTATGGGGTACCCCAAGGAAACTTGTGGGTATTACTTCTATCATCTCGAGGACAAAAAGGTCTTTGTAGCTAAGAGAGCAGTGTTCCTTGAGAAGGAACACATTCTTGGCGGAGACAGTGGGAGAATGATAGAGTTGAGCGAAGTTAGAGAACCAAGCTCAAGCACCACTCTACAGCCCGAGTCTGTTCAGGTACCTAATACACAAGTTTCAACTTTACGCAGGTCTGATAGAGTATCTCATCCTCCTGAGAGATATGTGGGACATATTAGAGGAGAGGATGCTGAGGATATTGATCCTCAGACCTACGAGGAGGCTATTATGAGTATAGACTCCGGGAAGTGGCAAGAAGCCATGAATTCTGAGATGGATTCTATGTACTCCAATAAGGTTTGGAACCTAGTTGATGCGCCCGAAGGTATTGTACCCATCGGTTGCAAATGGATCTATAAGAAAAAGATCGGAGTAGGTGGAAAGGTAGAGACCTATAAAGCAAGGCTAGTGGCTAAAGGGTATCGTCAAAGGCAAGGTGTTGACTACGACGAAACCTTCTCACCCGTAGCAATGCTAAAATCCATCAGAATTCTATTGGCTATTGCAGCACACTATGATTATGAGATCTGGCAGATGGATGTGAAAATCGCATTCCTCAATGGGAATCTCGAGGAGAAGGTGCATATGATGCAACCTGAGGGATTCGTGTCCAAGAACTACCCAGATAAAGTGTGTAGGTTAATTAAATCCATTTATGGACTAAAGCAAGCTTCCCGAAGTTGGAACATAAGATTTGATGAGTCAATCAGATCTTATGACTTCGTTAAGAACGAAGATGAGCCTTGTGTGTACAGGAAGGTAAGTGGGAGCGCTATCACCTTTTTGGTGTTATATGTGGATGACATCCTCATCATTGGGAATGACGTAGGAATGCTATCCACAGTAAAGACTTGGTTATCTAGACACTTCTCCATAAAGGACTTAGGGGAAGCATCCTATATCTTGGGGATTAGAATCTATAGAGATAGATCCAAGAGGATGCTTGGCTTGTCCCAGTCCAGGTACATAGAAACCATTGTCAAAAGGTTTGGCATGGAAAATTCCAAAGGGCAAACATAAATATGATACCTTATGCCTCAACAATAGGGTCTATCATGTATGCCATGCTATGTACTAGTCCTGATATAGCGCATGCTCTGAGTGTCACGAGCAGGTATCAGGCGGATCCAGGCTTGGAACACTGGAAAGTAGTAAAGTGTATCCTTAAGTAGGACTAAGGATCTTTTACTAGTATATGGAGGTAATAGCCTTAAGGTTGAAGGCTTCACTGACTCAAGTTTTCAGTCTGATGTCAATGATAGCAAGTCGAATTCAGGGTATGTGTACACCTTGAATGGAGGAGCAGTGTGCTGGAAGAGTTCCAAGCAAGATATCACTGCTGACTCGACCACAGAGGTGGAGTACGTTGCTGCATTAGATGCAGCAAAGGAGGGAGTCTGGATGAAGAAGTTCATCACAGATTTGGGAGTCGTGCCGAGTAACGAGGAGCCGACTTCCTTATATTGCGACAACTCTGGGGCGATTACTCAAATAAGGGAACCCGGGTCTCATCAGAAGTGTTCTAAGGAGGTTCCAACTTATCAGAGAGATAGTAACCCGAGGAGATGTAGCAATGGAAAGAGTTCCATCCGAAGATAACATTGCAGATCCACTGACAAAGCCGTTGTCTCAGATTGTCTTTGAGCGTCACAGGAGTCTGATGGGGATCAGACACATAGGTGATTGGCTTTAGGTCAAGTGGGAGATTGCTAGTCATATGTGCCCAGCAAACCAATCATGTGAGTGATGGCACGTGTGACTTGATACATAATCTTTTTGCTTATTATATTTTGGCATATATCACTTTATAACTATTGCATAAATGCATATATATATTGTGATGTCCTTGGATTTGTGTGATAGGAATCGGATCGTGATGAGATCACGATAATGAGATCGATTCACCTTTAAACACATATCCTAAATAATCCCAGTCATAGGTTACTCGAGAGGGACATCGTGATAACCGGATAGATTGGTGTGCTGTATACCCGTCCATATGATGGATGCAGCTGATCTCATAGCTGCTCGTGTAGGGACACTAGGGATATAGTACAGGTGCTCATTGGAGAATGAGTTCACTAATTGATCCACTTACGAAATGCTGGAAGGTTGATGATGCCTTATTGTCAGACAGCGATTCCGTAGTCCTAGTGGTGTATCTGGTCCTTAGACTTTAGACACCAAGGATGTCCTGTATGAGTGCTCCACTCTTTGATACCAGACTTATAGGTTTGGCTGTCCCCAGATCTAGTACAGCTGGTCATTGGGAGTGGTAGTCGACCTTACGAGGGCTATTGAGTGTCAATAGAGGATCATCCACTCTCGGCGTCATGAGAGGAATATCCTATGTGTTCTTGCTCAGACAAATCCCTGGCCAGGGTCATTCGGGTTGAGAGAGAAAGAGTCCGATAGAGCGAGACTCGAGTAGAAACCGTATGAGTCTAACAACACCATGCTCGATATACGGTCTCTAGGATATTAGATGGATGAGGGACTATAGGTACATGGTAACTGAGGACAGACAGGTCCAATGGATTGGATTCCCCTATATCGTCTGGGGACTACGACGTAGTGGCCTAGTACGTCCGTAGTCGATGAGTCGAGTGAATTATTACAGAGATAATAATTCACTGAGTTAGAAGGAGTTCTGATAGGTATGACTCACGGCCAGCTCGATATTGGGCCTAGAGAGTCACACACATATGGTAGGCATTGCGATGAGTAGAGGTTCGGATATGAGATATCCGACGGAGCCCTTATCTTATTAGATGCAGATCCAATACCCACTAGGGAAGGACCCATTCGGGTTTGACACGGGATCTCTATAAATAGGAGGGATTCACAGCCTCATAGGCTAGAGTCTTTGCTTGCCTTTCCTATTCTCCTCTCCCTCTCCACCTCAGAGTAGGCCTGGAGTTTTGAGGAGCATCGTCGCAACCCTGCTGTGTGGATCACCGCTAGAGAGGAGGACGCTTGACCTCCTTCACCCTCTCCTAAGGATCAGCAAGGAAACAGGGATATATGATCTCCCTAGGTAACACATCTCTATACGCAGTTTTGTGTTTTACGGATTTTTGCGCACCAATCTTCGCACGACGACGAACATCTTTTTGGGAATCGGGGATTTTTATTTTCTTGTTCTTCCACTGCGCATATGATGTCGCCCCCAATGATTTCCCAACACACTACACATATAGTTATGTGGGGCTGTCATGGGTGATTTCAACTTGAAAGAAATTTTTGTTTGTGAAGCACACAACCTTATTTACATCATCATGTAAAAATTTGCATCATAAGAGGAGAAGATTCGTACGTTCATGATTGATCATATAAAATGCATACCATACTCAAACATTATATAGAACTTGTATGTTTACAATAAGTTCATGATTCATCATATAAAATTTATACACAAGCATCGTAAAAACTTGTATGGAAAAATACATATGGCTCATTGCGCACACTATAAGATCATGATTCATGTGAGTGATCCAAAGAAGGTCCAACCATAGATTCATGATCTTGTTAGATAGAATTCGATCCAAAAAAGAAATTAGGAGGGAATGTATCCTAGAAATTTAGGAATCCAGAAGAAGTTAGAAAGGGAACTTGTGCATAAGAGTTTTTATGTTTGAGAGATCAAGATCAAGTGTTTAATACACAAGGTTTCAAATAATTATTGCATCATGATCTTATAAGTATCATTTTGTAACTAATAGTTTTAATTCTTATGATCCCCTTTTTATTATTTTGGCTAGAGAGCTTTATGAGTAATTTTTGGATCTTTGGTCATAAACCTTAGGCATCCAAAAACAAGATACCATCTTTGGTCATAATTTCTGGATTTTTTGATTTTTAGGTACCCATTTGATCTTAGGTGCCTCAAAAATCGATCTACATAACTTATCATGTTGCATTGAGTCATTTGAGGTTGTTTTAGGAACTCAAATCAATTTATGTGGACTATATTTCTTGAATGGACATTTGTATGCAATATTTCCAAGTTTATAACAAAAGTTGGTGTAAGGTGATACATGCAAGGTAGGGCCTTTAATAAAGGTGGTTGGATTTTGATGAGAGCTACTCACAAATCCTATTCCGCCTTTCTTATAAACGTGACCCTTGTTGGCAAGGATCATGTTCAAGGACTTGCTACCAACCTTAAATTTCTTCAAGGTACCTTTGAGTAGCAAGTTTTCCTTTTCAAGTATTTCTAAATCATAGCATTTTGTGTAGGGAGCTAAGCTATTTTCATTCTCAATCTTTACTCTATCAAAATTGCTAATAAGAGAAGTATGTTCCTTTTTCAAAGAATTGTACTTTTTACTCAAAATTCTACATTCATCAAATAATTCATGAAAAGCACTTGAAATCTCATCAAAAGTTAAATTTGTGTCTAATAAATTTGTTACCTCATCTCCAATGGCCATTAGTGCATAGTGAGCAACTTGCTCGGTGTTGGTTGACTCCTTATCTTCGAAAGAGCTTGAGTTGTCCCATGTAGCTTTGAGCGCCTTCTTCTTTGGTTGCCTCCTTTTTGCTTGGGGATATTCACTCTTGAAGTATCCCGGCTTCTTGCATTCATAGCATATCACTTGTTTTTTCTTTAGTTCAAATTTATTTTTAGTATTATTTATGAATTTATTTCTTTTTATAAATTTTATAAATTTTCTTATTAATAGTGTCAAGTCTTCATCAAGGTCCTCATCACTTGAGTTTTCTTTCAAGTGGTCTTCTTGTGTTCTTAGTGCTATATCCTTCCTATTTTTTGGATGGGTGTCCTCAAGCTCTTCATGAGCTTTACATACTATTTCATAGGTCATTAGTAACTTGATAAGTTCTTCAAGAGGAAAATTATTTAGATCTTTGGCCTCTTGAATGACCGTTACTTTAGGGTCCCAATTTTTTTGTAGGGATCTTAAAATCTTATTAACAAGTTCAAAATTCGAGAAATCTTTACTAAGTCATTTTAGACCATTAATGACATCCGTAAATCAGGTGTACATGTCTCCAATGGTCTCACTCAGTTTCATTTGAAACAACCCATAAGAATGCAACAAAAGATTAATTTTTGACTCTTTCACTCTACTAGTGCCTTCATGAGTCACTTCAAGTGCGTGCCAAATGTCAAAAGTCATTTCACAAATCGATACTCGATTAAACTCATTTTTATCTAATGCACAAAATAAGGCATTCATAGCCTTTATGTTTAAAGAGAAAGTCTTCTTCTCCAAATCATTCCAATCATTCAGTGGAAGAGAAGACTTTTGAAAGCCATTCTCTATAATATTCTATAATTTAAAATCCATTAAAATTAGGAAGATCCTCATCTAGTCTTCCAATATGTGTAATCCATCCCATTGAACATAGGTGGACGTGTAATTGAATAGCCCTCTAGGTTACCAGCAAATGCCATCTCTCTTGGGTTTAAAATCAAATGAGAATGAATCTTGCTCTGATATCGATTTTTAGGTTCAAGAGCAGCACTAAGAGGTAGGGTAAATTAGGGTAGTGGAAAACTTTCACGATTTCAAAAGTCTACCTTTCGATTAAAACCGATTCCGATGAAAATTGTTTCGTAAGGAGTTTAACTTGAAAGCATACGTGAGTGTAGAGAAGGTAGTAAGAGGGTAATGTAGCTTGCAGTAATAAAACTTGCACAAATTGAAAAGCAAAGCAGAATTTAGAGTGGTTCGGTCAATGTGACCTACATCCACTTTCAGATTCCTCCTCCGACGAGGTCTCCGGTATCCACTAAAGGCCTTCTTTCAATATGTGAAGACCAACTACCTCTTTTACAGTACTTTTTTCCTTTTCACGGGTTTAGGAGACAACCCTTACAAGTCTCACTCATTTTTCTTGGATGGTTACAAGGTTAAAAGATGAAGGAGGAGAATTCTAACTTTTACAATACTTTAAGACTAAGACTTCAAGATTAAGCCAATAGTTTCATGCCCTTTTATGCAGAAAAGGGTGGGGTTTTTATAGGCCCCAATGGCTTCAAAATTGGAGCCAAAAAGTCTCACATCCTTAGAATCTAGGGTACTAGCGGTACCATCGCCGTTACTAGGCGGTACTACCACCACTGATATGACCTTGGGTAGTACCACCGTCGAACAAGGGCGGTACCACCACTAGCAGCATTGCTGTAGGTGGTACCACCGCCCATTTTGGGCGGTACCACCTCCTAGGAATCCAGGGGCACTACTTTCCAAGCATCAATTATTCTTCCGATGAGCTTTCGGCGAACATCCGATGAACTCTCGGCAATATTCCGGCAGATTCCCAGAAAGCTCCTGGACTTTATAATGATCTTCTTGGTGAGTTCCGACGAGCTTCTATGGCAAGCTCCTGGACTTCTCGGTTGGTTCCCGTAGAACTTCCGACGAACATCCGGACTTCTATTGAACTCTCGAACTCCCAATGAGATCTCGATCTTGACTTTTGCACAACACCTGTTTTATGTCTTACTGCCATCGTAGTTAATCCTACACACTTTTTTCAACATATAGATTAGATCAAACAACTTATAATTGAATTTATCATCAAAATTCGAGATTCAACAGTTGGCAAGGATCATATTCAAGGACTTGCTACCAACCTCAAAATTTTCTATGGTTTTTTTAAGTAGCAAGTTTTCATATCTAAGTGTTTCTAGTTTATCAAATTTCGTACATGGAACTAAACTATCATTGTGCTAAACTTTTAATCTATCGAAATCACTAATAAGAGAAGCATGCTCCTTTTTTAACAATTTATATTTTTTACTAATTAATTTGTATTCATCAAATAAATCATGAAAAGCATTTAATAATTCATCAAAGAATAAATTTGCTTGGCCATTAGTGCATAGTGAGCAACTTGCTTGGTGATGGTAGGCTCCTCTTCTTCGGATGTACTTGAGTCATCCCATGTTGCTTTAAAAGCCTTCTTCTTTAGTTTCCTCTTCTTGGCTAGGGGACATTCGCTCTTGTAATATCCCGACTTCCTACATTTGTAGCATATTACTTGATCTTTCTTGGGTTCAAATTTATTTTTAGTATTATTTTTAAATTTATTCCTTTTTATAATTTTTTTTGAATTTCCTTGTTAAGAGTGCCAAGTCTTCATCAAGGTCTTCATTACTTGAGTTTTATTTCCAGTGGTCTTCTTAGGTTTTTAGTGTCATATCCTTCCTGTTCTTTGGAAAGGTGTCCTCAAGCTCTTCATAAGTTTTACAAGTCATCTTATAGGTCATTAGTGACCCAATTAGTTCTTCGATAGGAAAATTATTTAGGTCTTTGGCCTCTTGAATGGCCATGACTTTAGGGTCCAACTCTTTGGAAGGGATCTTAAAATTTTATTAACAAGTTTAAAATCTGAGAAACCTTTACCAAGTCCTTTTAGACTATTAACAACATCCGTAAATCGAGTGTATATGTCTCCAATAGTCGTACTCGGTTTCATTCGAAACAACTTATAAGTATATACTAAAAGATTAATTTTTGACTCCTTCACTCTATTAGTGCCTTCATGGGTCACTTTGAGTATGTGCCAAATGTTAAAAGCTGTTTTACTAGACACACGATTAAACTTGTTTTGATCTAAGTCATAAAACAAGGCATTCATAGCATTTGCATTTAAAGCGAAAGTCTTCTTCTCCAACTCATTCTAATCGTTCATTGGAATAGAATACTTTTGAAACCCATTTTCTACAATATTCCATAATTCAAAATCCATTAAAATTAGGAAGATCCGCATTCTAGTCTTCCAATATGTGTAATCCGTCCCATTGAACATGGGCGAATGTTTAATTAAATGACCCTCTAAGTTGCCGCTAAATGTCATCTCTCTTGAGTTTTAAACCAAACGAGAGTGAACCTTGCTCTGATACCAATGGTTAGGATCCAGAGTAGCAATAAGAGCGGGGGGGGGGGGGGGGGTGAATTAGTGTAGAGGAAAACTTTCCTAATTTCAAAAGTCTTTATTTCGATTAAAAGTAAGTCCGAAAAAATGGTTACTATTCAATCCGATTTAGAGAGAATTTAAACTTAAAAGCTTTTGTAAAAGTGCAAGAGAAGATTAAGGAGATTTGCAGTAATGTAAATTATACAAATGAAAGCAAACCAGAATTTAGAGTCGTTCGGTCAATGTGACCTACATCCACTTTCGGATTCCTCCTCCGACGAGGTCACCGACGTCCACTAAAGGTCTTCCTTCAATAGGCGAAGGCCAACCACCTTTTACAACTCTTTCTCCTTTTACCGGGTTTAGGAGACAACCCTTATAATTCTCACTCCTCTTTCTTGGATAGTTACAAGGCTATGAGATGAAGGAGGAGAACTCTTCTCACTTTTTCAACACTTTAACACTCAAGAACTCAAGATTATGCCAATAACTTTCGTGCCCAATCATGCAGAAAAGGGTGGGGTTTTTATAGGCCCTAATGGCTTTAAAATTAGAGCCAAAAAGTGTCTCATCCTAGATTTTTGAGATTCTAGCGATACCATCGCCATTACTGGACAGTACTACTGGCTACAATCTGACACTGGATGGTACCACCGCTCAGTTTGGGCGGTACTACCGCTTGACAGAGCTCGGAGACCGAGCTTTGGCAGCACCACCACTTGACAAGGGTGGTACCACCACTGGCAGGTAATAACTGCTGACGGTACCAACACCCAATCTAGGTGGTACTGCCACCCATATAACCTGGGGCACTACTTTCCAAGCGGTGCCACCGTCGGTCAAGAATTCAGGGGCTGAATGGGCTGCTCAATTTGGCCTATCAGCCCTATTAAGGGCCTAGTTGGCCCCTAATTAAGTTTATGAGATTACCTCCCAATCCTAACTTAGTTTACGATCTAACTATAATAATTAAGACATAATCATAGCACTTCTTATTCTCGTACATCAATTGCTCTTCCGGTGAGCTTCTAGCAAACATCCAGCGAACATCCGACGAACTCTTGGCAATGCTCCGGCGGACTCCTGGTAAGCTCCTGGACTTTACGATGATCTTCTTAGCGAGTTTTGATAAGCTTCTTTGGCAAGCTCCTGGACTTCTTGGTTGGTTCCGATAGAACTTTCGACGAACATCCGGACATCCGACGAATCCTTGAACTCCTAATTGTTAGGATCGGAGTGGCACTAAGAAGGGGGGGTGAATTAGTGTAGTGGATTAAAACGTCAGTTTTGGAAAATCTTTCGTATGATAAAAACCAAACTTCAAAAGCTTAACTTAAATGTGTGTTCGTAAAGGTGTGCAGCAAAGGTAATGAGGAAATAACGCACGTAAGAAGGTTTGCAGTAATGTAAATAGCAATAAGAAAATGCAAACCAGAGATCACGCCGATTTTAAAGTGGTTCGGTCAAATAACCTACATCTACTTGCGAGGCCCTGTTCGATGAGGCTCCCAACTTCCACTAGCAAATCTCTTGAAGGGGAAGGACAAATACCCCTCTTACAACCTTTTACAAGCAGTTCACACTCTTACAAATTTTTAGCATGAAAGAAGGAGGTGAACACTCTAGCAAATTCAAAATAAGACTTGCTAAGACTTTTCTAAGACCTTTTTCTCAATATTTTGCTTCTCAAAAAGTTGTAATCTCTGAGAATTGAGGGGTGTTTATAGGCCTCAAGAGGATTCAAATTTGGGCTCCAAAATTTCAATTCTCTTTGGTTCCTGATGATGACGGTGCCACCGCCTGTCAGTGGTCGTGCCACCGCCTATTAGTGTCTGACATTGACAGTGTACTGGCGGTGCCACCGTCTGGCTCTCGGGTGCTGAGCGGTGCCACCGCCAGACCCTTCGGTTCATTGGTTGGGCTTTAAGTCCAGCCCAAACCAAGTCTAATTTTGGGCCTAGTTGGCCCCTAACCAGGATATAGGATTATCTTTTAATCCTAATCCTAATTAACAAGCTAACTACGAATTTAAAGACATTTCCTAAGCTATTACAAAGTCCGCAAGTCAAGACTTTTTCTAGCGAGCTTCCGGCAAACTTTCGGCGGTCTTCCGATAAACTCTCGGAAACCGTTATGCGGACTCGCGGCAAGCTCCTAGACTTCACGATTTGATCTTGGTGAGTTCCAATGAGCTTCTTCGGCAAGCTCCGATCTTTCTTGGTGAGCTTCATGAACTTCCAACGAACTTTCCGATGAGCTTCCGAAAAACCCTTCGGCAAGCTCCCTACTCATTCTCGGCTATTTCCGGCAGCATTCCCGACGAACCTTTAGACTTCCGTCAAACTCTCGAACATGCAACAAATCCTTCGTGCTTGAATTCGACACTTTGTTTCAATGCGAATTGACATTATGTTGCCCGGCACATCATTGGTTGGCGCTTCGTCCGATTCTTCAACGCATCGTCCTCTCTTGTGGCTTGTTGCCCAATTGGCAGTTGACCTCCGCAACCCCGATATCCTTGGTACAATCCCACTCTCCTTGGCCCGATGCCCGACGTCCGAAGCCTTCTGTCGTCCAATATCCTGACATGATCTCCTCCGGCGCAACGTCAATTCCTCCTGCGTCAACTGTCTAATCCTGATCGAGTAGACCTGCATCACTCAAAATGCAGTTAAACATCTAAACACAATCAATTAGTTTCATCATCAAAATCCGAGATTCAACAATCTCCCCCTTTTTTATGATGACAACTAATTGATGACTAACGAAGTTAACCTTAACTACCCGGAGTTTAACCAAACTCCCCCTATCAATATGCCATTGATAGAACACTTGGGATTATCCCAAATCCAAGTAACATTCATCACATGTTCTGATAAACATTTAAATCATCATGCAAATATATAAAATATTCATTTCAATGCATGAAGTCATCAATATACTTCTCCCCCTATGTCATCAACAAAAAGGAGAAGTAGCACTAGCTATTTTAAAAGATATTCAAGTTTTTGTAACATGAAGCTAGATTTTCATCACAACATATAAGCACAAAAGTATAGTAAGATTCTTAAGTTCAATCATGGCAATTCAACACTTGCTTCTTGTGCAAGATTGCACTTTGCTTTTCTTTGCATGTTCTAACTAGCAAAAGCTTTCTCCCCTTTGTTCTTGTCGAAAAGAAGGGAAGAGTACAAGCTAGCCAACATTTTCCTTGAGCTAGCAATCTTTCTCCCCCTATGTCATTGCCAAAAAGAAGGAGAGGAACCAACGATTTAGACTTTTACATAAATTATGAATTTGCATCAATCAATAGTTCAATCATCACATGATATATACAAGACAAAAATATAAAGAAATCATGTCATGAAAGACATCAATTGTTAAACATGATATGATAATAGTCTCAAAAATTTCAATTTGTAATACATGAGATACATTGCGATACTAAAAAAGTTAATGCGATGCTTTTAAGGATATTAACCTATTTTTTATACAAAGCATGGCAAGAGCAATTATATTGCAAGTTTTCTAAGTTTTGTAATTTTTGCTTCTTTCCAGATAGCAATTTTTTGCTTCTCTACAAGCTAGCAACTTTTAAGATATGCAAGTTTTACTATATACAAGCTAGCAAATTTAAAGATGTGCAAGTTGGCATATTTGCTTTTCTTTGCAATGTGCATGATAGTATTTCTTTGTAATGTTCAAGATAGCAAATTGTACATCATGCTAGCTAGCAAATTAAAGATGTTCAAGAAAGCAAGCTCTTTCTTCTCTTTTGAGAAGTGCTATTTTCGCTTCCTTTACAAAGTGCAAGCTAGCAAAGTGTTTGAAAAAGTGAGCAAGTTTTGCAACTTACAAGCTAGTAAAAATTTCGAAAGCAAATACAAGATAGCTTTCTTGTGTAAGCTATCGATTCTTGCTTCCTATTGTAGTGTGCAGGTTGCAAGTCTTGCTTCTTGAGATAGGCAAGATAGTGATGTTCAAGAAGACAACTTTTGCTTCTTGAAATAAGCAAGTTAGCAATCTTTGTTACTTAAGATAGGCAAGCTAGCAATCAAGTTTTTGCATCTTCTTGACTTGTGCAAGCTAGCTATCTCCCCCTTTGTCATTGTCAAAAAGAAGGGAAGACCCTTTACATCAATTATGACAAAGGTAAGTATCAATCTTATTTGTGCATCATCATATTTTCAAATTAGAATATGCACATTTTCAAAAATCTTATATTCATTCATGCACGATATTGAATAAATCGATCAACATTATGAGGATATCATACATGCTACTAAAATTTTTAACTATTTGTTAACATTTTGATCATGATACCAAACATTCATCATTTAGAGTATTCATGATACAAAACATTAAATCAATATTTATAATACATCATTTAAGCAACAACTCATAGTATTTTAAATCATGATTTACATCATATGTAATATATCACATCATAATTAGAAAGCACAAGTATTGCATACATCATTGCAAATCATAAATATTTCATATCATGATGGTATCAATTTGTCAAATTATATCCTACCATGTATGAACAAAACTTCTCCCCATTTGTATTTTATGCATAATTTCACTTCATCACATTAGGAGTATCAAGAGGAATTAATTGGGTGATGAGATAAATATTTCACGAATACATGGAATTGTATAAAAAATCATATCATAAGTATTTCATACATTCATATCATTACATGAAGGAATATAAACAAAAATTAGTGATGATATATTACTTCATGAATACAATAAAATCCATATAGCATATCATGGTTTATTAGAATTAGTCTTCCTTTTGGTGAATAGCAAAAAGAATAGTAGAAGAGCAAGATCTCAATTCATGCACATCAAATATTCAATCATCAAAATCATGATTCATCTAGAAAATTCTCCTCTTTAAATATTCAAAGAGAGAATCATGATGAACATTCTTGGTTTACATAAAGTTTCAAAATATAATTATCAAGTTCATGAATACTAAAAGAGTATGAAACATTTCGACAAATCTCCTTTTAAATAGAAAACAATCTTGATTCATAAAGGATTTCATGTTATGAATTTCAAGAGATCAAGATTGTGATTTCGATAAAAATTTATTCAAATTTAAATCATCAAAATCATTATCAAAATCCAAGAGATTCACACATATGATACAAATGGATTCATCAAAATCAACAAGATTGAGCAAAATAATTTTCAAGAATGTTTTCCTCTTTTCGATTGTTTCAAAACATATGATTTTGTTTCATTTATGCCAAATAAAAACATGTATTATGTTTAAAACCGAAAGAGTAAGATTTATTACAACAAAGATCAATAAGGTACTTTCATTATGGTAAAA
Source organism: Musa acuminata AAA Group (assembly GCF_036884655.1). Taxonomy (NCBI): domain Eukaryota; kingdom Viridiplantae; phylum Streptophyta; class Magnoliopsida; order Zingiberales; family Musaceae; genus Musa; species Musa acuminata. The sequence goes on from NC_088340.1 coordinate 15,852,653, forward strand.
ATCAATAATCTATAAATCATAAGATTCATCATGCATAATTTCGAAATTTATTAAGCATGATCAATATGCATAACACTAAAACATGGTTTCAAAATGTTTAATATTTTTATTACACAATTTCATCATTATGCATCATTATATATAACTTTACAATGTCATGCATAAAATCATCAAATCATAGTATTAAAATTTAATATTCTCATTACAACTTTATGCATCATTAAGTATACAATTGTCAAGCATGACACTTCACTATTTCATATAAGCATGCCTATTTCATTTATGTCAAATCAAAATATACATCATTTTTTAAAGTCACTTTTATGTCAAATCAAAAAAATGCATCATTAAGCATGATCATTATGCATTACTTCAAATCAAACATGATTTCATTTATTTTTTAAATATTTCTCATGATAGAGCATATAAGCCAAAGAAACTATTAAACATAAAGCATATTCATCAAAGATGGTTTCATTGAGTATAAAGTATTTTCAACCAAAATCATTTGTTATTTGTTGTAGTCAAACATTTTTCTTTTTAGGTGAATCTATCTTTTCATGCTTAGTTTGCATACAAAAGCCGTGCATCATTTTCGAAAGCAACTTTCATCATGGCATAAATCGATAATCGATAAATCGTAAAAGATCATTATGGAAATCATTAATAATCAATAAACTATAAATTACCCAAAACTCATCATTATCATGCATAGCTTCAAAAAATAAATTTATTAGGTATGATATCATATTTCATAAGGCATTTTTAATCAAACTCATTTTGTTTATCATAAACATACAATTTTCATGATTATTTTCAAAATTACTAGAATGATAAGCATGATTTCTAATTTTTTTATTTTCATGTAATTAATCCTAAACTAAATTAAAAATAACTCATGAAAAGTATTATGTAATTTCAAAATAATTCAAGAGAGTTGAGTTACTTACCTTGTAGTCGAAGCTCGTCAAAGCCCAATTCGCCGTTTCACCTTTCGAAGTTTTTAATTCATCCTTGGTTGCCTTCCTATTCTTTGGCCTCTTCCTCCGTTCAAGTTCATTGTTTATTTTAGATTTTTGTTTAATAAACTTATTAAGATTTAGTGTTCGAAGTTCAAGTTCATCATTGTCCTCATCACTTGAGTCATCGCTCAAGTGGTATTCATTTGTCCGGAGTTCCAAATCCTTCCTATTCTTTGGAAGGTGATTTTGTTCATCATGTTCATCATATGTATTGTGCACCATTTCATATGTCATCAACGAACCAATTAGTTCTTCAAGTGAAAAAATATTTAAATCTTTTGTTTCTTGTATTGCGGTTATTTTAGGATCCCACCTTTTTGGAAGGGATCTTAAGATCTTGCTTATGAGATAAAAATTCAAAAAAGATTTACCAAGAACTCTTAAATTATTGATGACATCCGTGAAACGGGTGTACATGTCGCTTATAGTCTCGCTTGGTTGCATTTGAAAAAGATCAAAATCATGCAATAAAATGTTAACTTTCGAGTCTTTGACTCTACTAGTTTCCTCGTGCGTGATTTCAAGTGTTCGCCAAATATCAAAAGCCGTTTCGCACGTAGAAATCAGATTAAACTCATTTTTGTCCAAAGCGCAAAATAAGGCATTCATAGCCTTTGCCTTTAAAGAAAAATACTACTTCTCCAAATCCGACCATTCGTTCATCGGTTTAGAGGGAAGTTGAAAATAATTTTCAATGATATTCCATAAATCCAAATTCATAGAAATCAAGAAAGTTTTCCAATAAGTGTAGTCCAATCTGTTAAATAACGGTGGACGAACAACTGATAAGCCCTTTTGAAAGCCATGAAGAGTCATTTGTTAGGATCGGAGCGGCACTAAGAGGGGGGGGGGGGGTGAATTAGTGCAGCGGATTAAAACGTCGATTTTGGAAAATCTTTCATATGATAAAAACTGAACTTCAAAAGCTTAACTTGAACATGTATTCGTAAAGGTGTTCAGCAAAGGTAATGAGGAAATAATGCACGTAAGAAGATTTGCAGTAATGTAAATAGCAATAAAAAAATGCAAACCAGAGATCACACCAATTTTAAAGTGGTTCGGTCAAATGACCTACATCCACTTGCGAGGCCCTCTTCGATGAGGCTCCCACCTTCCACTAGCAAATCTCTTGAAGGGGAAGGACAAATACCCCTCTTACAACCTTTTACAAGCAGTTCACACTCTTACAAATTTTTAGCAAGAAAGAAGGAGGTGAACACTCTAGCAAATTGAAAACAAGACTTGCTAAGACTTTTCTAAGACCTTTTTCTCAATCTTTTGCTTTTCAAAAAGTTGTAATCTCAGTTGAGAATTGAGGGGTATTTATAGGCCTTAAGAGGATTCAAATTTGTGTTCCAAAATTTGAATTCACTTTGGTTCCCAATGCTGGTGGTGCCACCGCCTATCAGTGGCGGTGCCACCGCTTGTCAGTGTCTAACACTGACAGTGTACTGGCGGTGCCACTGCCCAGCCAAGCGGTGCCACCGCCTGGCTCTCGGGTGCTGGGCGGTGCCACCGCCAGACCCTTCGGTTCACTGGTTGGGCTTTAAGTCCAGCCAAAACCAAGTCTAATTTTGGGCCCAATTGGCCCCAAACCAGGATATAGGATTATCTTTTAATCCTAATCCTAATTAACATGCTAACTATGAATTTAAAGACATTTCCTAAGCTATTACAAAGTCCGCAAGTCAAGACTTCTTCCGGCGAGCTTCTAGTGAACTTTCGGCGGTCTTCCGATAAACTCTTAGAAACCGTTCTGCGGACTCCTGGCAAGCTCCTAGACTTCACGATTTGATCTTGACGAGTTCCAACGAGCTTCTTCGGTAAGCTCTGATCTTTCTCGGTGAGCTTCATGAACTTCCAATTAACTTTCCGACGAGCTTTCGAAAAACCTTTCGGCAAGCTCCATACTCATTCTCGGCTAGTTCCGGCTGCATTCTCGACGAACCTTCGGACTTCCGTCGAACTCTCGAACTTGCAACAAATCCTTCGTGCTTGACTTCGACACTTTGTTTCACTTTATGTCTTCATCATTATCGTAGTTAATCCTGCACACACAAGCCAAAACTCTACTCCAATCTAGACAATTATTACAATGCGAATTGACATTATGTTGCCCAGCACGTCATTGGTTGGCGCTTCGTCAGATTGTTTAGCGCATCGTCCTCTCTTGCAGCTTGTTGCCCAATCGGTGGTTGACCTCCGCAACCCCGATATCCTTGGTGCACTCCCGCTCTCCTTGGCCCGATGCCCGACGTCCGAAGCCTTCTACCGTCCAATATCCTGACGTGATCTCCTCCGGCGCAACGTCAATTCCTCCTACATCAACTGTCTAATCCTGATCGAGTAGACCTACATCACTCAAAATGCAGTTAAACATCTAAACACAATCAATTAGTTTCATCATCAAAATCCGAGATTCAACACTAATGAGATCTTGATCTTGACTCTGACACAACGCTTGCTTTACGCCTTACTGCTATCGTAGTTAATCCTATACACTTATCTCAACAACATAAATTAGATCAAATAATATACTAATTGATTTCATCATCAAAATATGAGATTCAACATATAGACCCCAAATAGCTTCAAAATTAGAGCAAAAAAAGGCCTTATCTCCGGTTTCTCAGGTCTTGGCGGTACCAATGCTTGTAACATTGACACTGGGTGATCCCACTACCCAGTCTAGTGGTACTATTGCTTGGGAGACTATGTTTGGGCGGTACCATCGCCTATATTGGCGGTTCCACCGCCTAATAGTCTCGGAGACTGAGTCTGGGTGGTACCACTACCTAGACTAGCAGTACCACTGTTTGATATAGCCTCAAAGACTGTGTCACCGATGGTTTCATTTGTCGGGTCACTGTTTGGGCCTTTCACTTGGCCCAACACAGCTCAAACTTGGGCCTAATTGGCCCTTGATTGAGTTGACCCAATTCTTGTTGAATCTCGAATTTTGATGATGAAATCAATTGATGTGTTATTCATCTAATGTGTGTTTAAGTGAAACAAGACTAGCTTCGATCAAGGAGAGACAAATTGATTAAAGTAGGAGGAATCGGACATTGGGCCGTAGTGAACATGTCAGAAGATTGGACGTTGAGCCGGAGGATCGATCGACATGTCGGCAGAAGGCTTCAATCTATGAATTCAGGCATCGGGCCAAGAAAATTGGACATTGTGCCAAGAAGATCAGATGTTATAAGAAGACAACATGTTGATTGAGCAATACACTAAATGAGAGGATGATACGCTGAAGGATCAAACGAAGCGCCGGAAGAACCAATGACATGTCAAACAATAAAGGATTCGCTTGTAATCTTTTATGTCAAGATTAAGTTAGTTTAGAGTCTAATTGAGTCGATTTAGAATGTAATTAGGCCAACTCAATTAGGGGCCAATTGGGCCTAAGTTTATGCTATGTTGGGCCTAAGTTTATGCTATGTTGGGCCAAGTGGAAAGGCCCAAATAGTGACCAAATAAGTAGAACCATCATGGCACAGTCTCCGAGACTGTGTCAGGCAGTGGTATCGCCCAGACACAGTCTTCTAGGTAATAGTACAACTAGACTCGGTGGTGGTACCACCCAATGTCAGGCTGTAGGCAGTGGTATTGCCCGGACCCCGAAATCTCAGGGATTTAAATTTTGGCTCCAAGTTTTGAAGCCATTTGGGGTCTATAAATACCCCAACTATTCCTACATAGAGTTGCAAGAAAATTGAGCAAAACTCTATGATGCTAAAATCGTAAACCCTATTAGCAAGTTGAGTTCCCTCCTCCTTAAGATTTGAGAGAGTTCTAAGGGAGGTATATGAGGGAAACCTTGTAAAAGAGGGGTGTAAAAGGGTAGTTAATATTTGCCTATTGAAAGAAGATCGTTAGTGGAAGCTGATGGCCTCAATAGAAGAGGAATCGACAGAGTGGATGCAGGTCCTAACAACCGAACCACTATAAAAATATAGTTTGCATTTACTTCTTGCTATTTACCTTTATTGCAAACTGAATTCTTACTTTCACTATGCTTCCACATGCTTTCAAGTTAAGCATTTTCGATATCGGTTTTCATCGAACGAACTAGATTTTCATACCGATGATGGTTTTATCTGCTATACTAATTCATGCCCCCCCTCTTAGTGTCGACTTGATCCTAATTGTTGGTATCAGAGCCACGTTCTTTCTCATTTGGTTTGACACCCAAGAGAAATGGCTCTTTTCGGCTTTCAAGAGAGCTTTTCTATCATTCGTCCTCTTATGTTCAATGGGACGGACTACACATATTGGAAAATTCGAATAAGAGTTTTCTTGCTTTCTATTGATTTGAATATATGGAATATTATCGAAAGCATTTTTCAAAAGTATTCTACTCCAATGAATGAATGGAATGATTTGGAGAAGAAAACTTTTTCTTTAAATGCTAGAGCTATAAACGCTCTATTTTGCGCTTTGGATAGAATTGAATTCAATCGAGTTTCTATTTGCGAAATGACTTTTGACCTTTGGCATACACTTGAAATCATATACAAAGGCACTAGTAAAATTAAAGATTTAAAAATCATTGATGCATGATTTTGAATTATTTTGAATAGAACCAAGTAAGACCATTAGAGACATGTACACCCAGTTTGCGGATATTATCAATGGTCTAAAAGGACTTTGTAAAAGTTTTTCTAATTTTGAACTTATTAATAAAATATTAAGATCCCTTCCAAAGAGTTGGGACCCTAAAGTAATGGACATCCAAGAGGCCAATGACTTAAATAACTTTCCTCTCGAAGAACTAATCGGGTCACTAATGACATATGAGATTACTTGTAATACTCATGAAGAGCTTGAGAATAATCTTCCGATGAACATGAAGGAAATGACACTAAGAACTCAAGAAGACCACTTGAAAGAAAATTCAAGTAATGAGGATATTGATGGCGACTTAGCACTCTTGACAAGAAAGTTCAAAAAATTTATAAAAAGGAATAAATATAACAATGACACTAAAAATAAATTTGAACCCAAGAAAGAACAAGTAATATGAATGCAAAAAGCCGGGACATTTCAAGAGCGAATATCCCTTAGCAAAGAAGAAGCAATCAAAGAAGAAGAAGGCTCTTAAAGCAACATGGGATGACTCAAGTGCTAGTCATAGGTGCCCAGCAAGCCAATCACGTGAGTGATGGCACGTGTGACTTGATACAGAATCTTTTTGCTTATTATATTTTGGCGTATATCACTTTATAACTATTGCATAAATGCATACATATATTGTGATGTCCTTGGATTTGTGCAATGGAAATCGGATCGTGATGAGATCACGATAATGAGATCGATTCACCTTTAAACACATATCCTAAATGATCCTGGTCATAGGTTACTCGAGAGGGACATCGTGATAACCGGATAGACTGGTGTGCTGTATACCCGTCCATATGATGGATGCAGCTGGTCTCATAGCTACTTGTGTAGGGACACTAGGGATATAGTACAGGTGCTCATTGGAGAATGAGTTCACTGATTGATCCGCTTACGGAATGCTGGATGGTTGATGATGCCTTATTGTCAGACAGCGATTCCGTAGTCCTAGTGGTGTATCTGGTCCTTAGACTTGAGACACCAAGGATGTCCTGTATGAGTGCTCCACTCTTTGATACCAGACTTATAGGTTTGGCTGTTCCCAGATCTAGTACATTTGGTCATTGGGAGTGGTAGTCGACTTTACGAGGGCTATTGAGTGTCGACAGAGGATCATCCACTCTCGGCGTAATGAGAGGAATATCCCATGTGTTTTTGCTCAGACAAATCCCTGGCCAGGGTCATTCGGGTTGAGAGAGAAAGAGTTCTCCAGGAGAATCCAATTAGAGCGAGACTCGAGTAGAAACCGTATGGGTCTGACAGCACCATGCTCGATATACGGTCTCTAGGATATTAGATGGATGAGGGACTATAGGTACATGGTAACTGAGGATAGACAGGTCCAATGGATTGGATTCCCTTGTATCGTCTGGGGACTACGGCGTAGTGGCCTAGTACATCCGTAGTCGATGAGTCGAGTGAATTATTACAGAGATAATAATTCACTGAGTTAGAAGGAGTTCTGACAGGTATGACTCACGGCCAGCTCGATATTGGGCCTAGAGGGTCACACACATATGGTAGGCATTGCGATGAGTAGAGGTTCGGATATGAGATATCCGACGGAGCCCTTGTCTTATTGGATGCAGATCCAATACCCACTAGGGAAGAACCCATTAGGGTTTGACACGGGATCTCTATAAATAGGAGGGATTCACAGCCTCATAGGCTAGAGTCTTTGCTTGCCTTTCCTATTCTCCTCTCCCTCTCCACCTCAGAGTAGGCCTGGAGCTTTGAGGTGTTAGGATCGGAGCGGCACTAAGAGGGGGGGGGTGAATTAGTGCAGCGGATTAAAACTTCGATTTTAGAAAAATCTTTCGTACGATAAGAACGGAACTTGAAAAGTTTAACTTGAAAGCGTATTCTTAAAGTTGCGCAGCAAGGGTAATAAGGAACTAAAGCAATAAGAAGATTTGCAGTAATGTAAATGACAATAATAAAATGCAAACTAGAGATTACGCCGATTTTTAGAGTGGTTCGGTCAAATGACCTTTTACAAGCAGTTCAACCTTTTACAAATTTTCAATAAGAAAGAAGGAGGAGATCTCTCTAGCAAATTGAAAACAAGACTTGCTAAGACTTTCTAAGACTTTTCTCTCAATCAAAATGCTTCTCAAAAGTTGTAATCTCAGCTGAGATTTGAGGGGTATTTATAGGCCTCAAGAGGATTCAAATTTGGGCTCCAAAATTTGAATTCTCTTAGGGTTTCCGATGCTGGAGGTGCCACCGCCCAGCCAAGCGGTGCCACCGCCCAGCGCTCGGGTGCTGGACGGTGCAACCGCCCAGCCAAGGAGGTGTCACCACCCAGCTCTCGGGTGCTGGGCGGTGCCACTGCCCAGCCAGGCGGTGCCACCGCTTGGCTCTCCGATTTCACTGGTTTGGCTTAATTTAAGCCCAAACCATATCTGACTTTGGGCCCAGTTGGCCCCTAACCAGGATATAGGATTATCTCTTAATCCTAATCCTAATTACAAGTGAACTACATAACAAAAACACATCCTAAGCAAGCTTTCACCCGCGAACGTCGAGTCTTGTTTCGGCGAGCTTTCCGACGAGCTTCTTCCGACGGACTCCCATCAAGCTCCCGATCTTGTGATGACTTTAACGAGTAGCCGAGCCTTCTCGGTGATCTCCGTGAACCTCCGACGATCTCTTCGGCGAACTTTTGAAAATTCCAATAGGTTCCCGATTTCGTCTCGGTTGGTTCCGGCAGCATCTCCGACGATTCTTTGGACTCTTAAACGTCCATCGATCTTGACTCCGGTATTCTTGCTTTGTGTTTTCTGGTTATCGTAGTTAATCCTGCACACTTAACTCAATAATATAGATTAGATCAATTAACCCATCAATTGATTTCATCATCAAAATCCGAGATTCAACATGAGGAGCGTCATCGCAACCCTGCTGTGTGGATCACCGCTAGAGAGGAGGACGCTTGACCTCCTTCACCCTCTCCTAAGGATCTGCAAGGAAACATGGATATACGATCTCCCTAGGTAACACAATCCCTATACGCGGTTTTGTGTTTTGCGGATTTTTGCGCACCAATCTTCGCACGACGACGAACATCCTTTTGGGAATCGAGGATTTTTGTTTTCTTATTCTTCCGCTGCGCATATGATGTCGCCCCCCAATGATTTCCCAACAGTAGTATCAGAGCCAGGTTGTTTGTTCGAATGATTGGTTTTGAACTGCGTGTGTTGTGTTTAGGAAAAGCAAGAAAGGGCAGCAACAGTTGCTGCCCTCGATCTGCGTGCGTGCAAAGCAGCCGAAGGCAGGCAACACAGCGTCGGCGCATGCGCAAGCACTGTGCCTACAGCAGCCGGCCGGCGGCCTGCTTGCAGCAGGCTTGCTGCCGGCGGGGCTAGCAACCCACGGGCAGAGGCGCCGTAGGGCAGCGGCGCCTGCCGCCGAAAGGAAGCGGCGCCTGCCGCCGCAGGGCAGCGACCCTTGCCGCCGCTGCTCCCGCGGGCGAAACCCCCCCCACAGGGGAGACCGCCCGACGGTACAGCACCGCCTGCGTAGGCAGCGGCGCCCGAAGGGGGCGCCCATCCGCAGCAGCATCGCCGCCAGCGGGCGTGCCGCCTGCAGGCGAGGGCAGTGCCCTCGCCCCGCCGCACAGGCCGCCGCCGGTAGGGTGGCAACGGCGGCAGCAGCGAAAAGGGGAAAGGGTATTAGGGTTTTCTGGGCAAAAGACAATTTTGCCCCTCGGAATTTGAGAAATTCCAATTTCTGTCTTTTGTCCAAATTACGAAAATACTCTTAGGAATTGAGAAATTCCCTACATGTCCCTGATTTCAGAAAAATATTAATTAATTAAAAGGTTTAGTTGATTATTATTTTTATTATTATCTAGTAGTCCTACATGATGATGATTATTTATACATGTGATGTATGATGTGTGGACGGATGATCATGGACCGTGTGATGTGTGTACTTGTGATTATTATTATTGAGGTCTGCGAACCTCCATTATATTTCTCGTTTATTGTCGGGCCTGCGTGCCTATGATTAAGTTGTAATCATATGAGGAGGTGCAGCGGGAGCGTGGATGCGATAGCGGGACCCACGAGACGGACGATCGTGATGCATGGAGATGCATCAAGATGTCGACGGAACCGACGAGGACGAGATGGACGATCACAGGGCATGGAGATACACCGTTGCACACATAGATCTTGATGTGAGTGATTAGGCCTACTGGCTCGGGCCTAATCATATTAGGTTGTGATCCATGATCATCTGGTGTGATTGCTTATACGCATACTAGATATGTATATATATTTACATGCGATATAGATATATATTAAATATGTATATGTGTGACATGTCATATTAGGAGACCAAATCATAGAAACATCTCTCGATAATATTAAGTCGGTAAACGTGAGGCAATTAGATTGACCCACGTGGCCTTCCATCGTTATGAGTAGGAACCGATTCCCGGTGTAGGTTGAGTTGGTCGAGTCCCTTGAGACTCGCCTATATCGCGATTCGCTATCTTGCTTACGACATAGAGATGTCACCGGTGACCTGAGGGCATGGTATGCTTGGTCGAGTCCCTCGAGGGTATATCATCAAATCAGACTCATCTTGTAACGAAGGTGTTGACTTAACCGAGCATCATGGTTGGTCGAGTCCCTCGAGGCCATGGTGATTCGGAGGCCGAACAGGACAGGAATCACAAGGAGTTGTGATAGGTAAGAGTTGCCTACCTTTTAGGCTTAGTGTGATTGGTCGAGTCCCTCGAGGTTACACGAAGACGCTGATTGGATCCTGATCCCCACTAGAAGTCTGCCGAAGACTTCCGTTTCACATGCTGAGGGTGTCGCGTGACTCGTTAGTAAAATAGTGAGAGCATATTAAGATATAAGTCCATATCTTGATAGTTTATTTCTTGCAAAATCTGCATGTTATTCATTTCTGCTATATCTTTATTTTCAGAAAATGTCGCTTTCAAATCCCTTACGTGGCATACTTAATGTCAACCGCCTCACTGGTCCAAATTATACGGATTGGCTCCGTAACTTGAGAATTGTTCTCACAGCGGAGAAAATCGCGTACGTCCTTGATACAGTGATGCCTACGCCCGAAGAAGGGGCAAGCTAGGATGAGATCGCTCGCTACGTGAAGTACATTGATGACTCCACTCTTGCTCAGTGCTATATGTTGGGCTCTATGACTCCAGAGTTACAGAGACAACATGAAAAGATGGATGCCAGATCCATTCTCCTACATGTCCGCAAATTGTTTGAGGAACAGGGAAGGACTCAACGATATGAGATATCCAAGAGCCTTTTCCGCACTAGGATGACTAAGGGGACACCGGTTCAGAACCATGTCCTAAAGATGATTGAGTGGATAGAGATACTCACAGGTCTAGGAATGGTCCTAGAGGATAACTTGTGTGTGGACATTGTGCTTCAGTCCCTACCAGATTCCTTTTCACAGTTCATAATGAATTTTAATATGAACAAGCTTGAGGTGACTCTCCCAGAGCTCCTCAATGTGTTGAGGGAGGCAGAGAGTACTATTAAGAAAGAGAAGCCAGTTTTCTACACTGGTGAGACCAGAAAGAAAAAGGAAAGCAAAAAGGTCCCTTAAGAAGGGAAAGGGCAAGGGCAAACAAGGTAAAGCAAAGGTTGCTAAGAAAGACCCAGCAAAGGAGAAAGGCCAGTGCTTCCACTGTGGTAAAGATGGGCACTGAAAGAGAAACTGCGAAGAGTACCTTGCAGAAAGGGCGAAACAAAAGCTTGATGAAGCTTCAGGTACATTCATGATCAGTCTCCATTTGTCAGACTCTTATGATAACACAAGGGTATTGGATACCGGTAGTGCTTATCATATATGCAATTCGTTGCAGGTTCTGGCAAGGCCTAGGAGACTAGAGAGAGGCGAGATGGACCTCAAGATGGGTAATGGAGCAAAAGTTGTTATATTAGCTGTTGGCGAGGTCTCCCTACATCTGCCTAGTGGAGCTTTTATTGCATTAGATGCATGTTATTTTGTTCCTTCTATTATCAAAAACATTATCTCCATTTCATGTTTAACAGTTAGTGGATATAAATTTGTTTTTGAGAACAATAGTTGTTCGATATTATTAGATGATAAGATCATCACGAAAGGAACATTGCATAATGGTTTATTTATGTTAGACACTACTCCACATATCATGAATGTAAATGTGTCTAAGAGGAAACGAGATGAAGTGAACAGTGCATACCTGTGGCATTGTAGGCTAGGTCACATCCATGAAAGAATGATTCAAAAGTTACTAAATGATGGATATCTAGATCCATTCGACTATATGTCTTATGCAACTTGTGAGCCTTGCATTCGTGGAAAATTGACCAACTCTCCATTTAGTAGAACTGGAGAGAGAGCCACTGAGTTGTTGGAACTCATACATAGTGATGTATGTGGACCCATGTCAACTCATGCCATTGGAGGTTACTCCTACTTCATTACATTTACTGATGATTTCTCAAGGTATGGATATGTGTACTTAATGAAGTACAAGTCCGAGGCCTTTGAGAAATTCAGAGAGTATAAGAATGAGGTGGAGAACCAGATTGGAAAGAGTATCAAAACTCTTCGATCAGATCGAGGAGGTGAGTACTTAAGTACAGAGTTTACTCAGTTCCTCAAGGACCATGGGATATTATCTAACTGGACACCTCCTTACACACCTCAGCTCAATGGTGTCTCTGAAAGGAGAAATCGTACGTTATTAGATATGGTACGGTCCATGATGAGTTTCGCTGACCTACCCATCTCATTCTGGGGATATGCCTTAGAAACCACAGCTTACCTTCTGAACAGAGTTCCAACTAAGTCGGTAGTGTCTACACCATATGAGATATTGAAAGGGAAGAAGCCTGATCTTAAGGTTGTTAAGATTTGGGACTGCCCAGCCCACGTTAAAAGACATAACCTCGATAAGTTAGAATCAAGGACAGAGCGATGCATATTTGTGGGATACCCCAAGGAAACTTGTGGGTATTACTTCTATCATCTCGAGGATCAAAAGGTCTTTGTAGCTAAGAGAGCAGTGTTCCTTGAGAAGGAACACATTCTTGGCGGAGACAGCGGGAGAATGATAGAGTTGAGCGAAGTTAGAGAACCAAGCTCAAGCACCACTCTACAGCCCGAGTCTGTTCAGGTACCTAATACACAAGTTTCAACTTTACGCAGGTCTGATAGAGTATCTCATCCTCCTGAGAGATATGTGGGACATATTAGAGGAGAGGATGCTGAGGATATTGATCCTCAGACCTACGAGGAGGCTATTATGAGTATAGACTCTGGGAAGTGGCAAGAAGCCATGAATTCTGAGATGGATTCTATGTACTCCAATAAGGTTTGGAACCTAGTTGATGCGCTCGAAGGTATTGTACCCATCGGTTGCAAATGGATCTTTAAGAAAAAGATCAGAGTAGATGGAAAGGTAGGGTCCTATAAAACAAGGCTAGTGGCTAAGGGGTATCGTCAAAGGCAAGGTGTTGACTACGACGAAACCTTCTCACCCATAGCAATGCTAAAATCCATCAGAATTCTATTGGCTATTGCAGCACACTATGATTATGAGATCTGACAGATGGATGTAAAAACTGCATTCCTCAATGGGAACCTCGAGGAGGAGGTGTATATGATGTAACCTGAAGGATTCGTGTCCAAGAACTACCCAGATAAGGTGTGTAGGTTGCTTAGATCCATTTATGGACTAAAGCAAGCTTCCCGAAGTTGGAACGTAAGATTTGATGAGTCAATCAGATCTTATGACTTCGTTAAGAATGAAGATGAGCCTTGTGTGTACAGGAAGGTAAGTGGGAGCGCTATCACCTTTTTTGTTTTATATGTGGATGATATCCTCATCATTGGGAATGACGTAGGAATGCTATCCACTGTAAAGACTTGGTTATCTAGACACTTCTCCATAAAGGACTTAGGGGAAGCATCCTATATCTTGGGGATTAGAATCTATAGAGATAGATCCAAGAGGATGCTTGGCTTGTCCCAGTCCAGGTACATAGAAACCATTATCAAAAGTTTTGGCATGGAAAATTCCAAGAAAGGGTGAACATAGATATGATACCTTATGCCTCAGCAATAGGGTCTATCATGTATGCCATGCTATGTACTAGGCCTGATATAGCGCATGCTCTGAGTGTCATGAGCAGGTATCAGGCGGATCCAGGCTTGGAGCACTAGAAAGCAGCAAAGTGTATCCTTATGTACTTGAGAAGGACTAAGGATCTTTTACTAGTATATGGAGGTAATAGCCTTAAAGTTGAAGGCTTCACTGACTCAAGTTTTCAGTCTGATGTCGATGATAGCAAGTCGAATTCAGGGTATGTGTACACCTTGAATGGAGGAGCAGTGTGCTGGAAGAGTTCCAAGCAAGATACCACTGCTGACTCGACCACAGAGGCGGAGTACATTGTTGCATCGGATGCAGCAAAGGAGGGAGTCTGGGTGAAGAAGTTCATCACATATTTGGGAGTCGATACAGATAGCGACAAGTCGACTTCTTTATATTGCGACAACTATGGGGTGATTACTCAAATAAGGGAACCTGGGTCTCATCAGAAGTGTTCTGAGGAGGTTCCAACTTATTAGAGAGATCGTAACCCGAGGATATGTAGCAGTGGAAAGAGTTTCATCCGAAGATAACATATTAGATCCACTGACAAAGCCGTTGTCTCATTTTGTCTTTGAGCATCACAGGAGTCTAATGGAGATCAAACACATAGGTGATTGGCTTTAGGTCAAGTGGGAGATTGCTAGTCATAGGTGCCCAGCAAGCCAATCACGTGAGTGATGGCACGTGAGACTTGATACAGAATCTTTTTGCTTATTATATTTTGGCGTATATCACTTTATAACTATTGCATAAATGCATACATATATTGTGATGTCCTTGGATTTGTGTAATGGGAATCGGATCGTGATGAGATCACGATAATGAGATCGATTCACCTTTAAACACATATCCTAAATGATCCCGGTCATAGGTTACTCGAGAGGGACATCGTGATAACCGGATAGACTGGTGTGCTGTATACCCGTCCATATGATGGATGCAGCTGGTCTCATAACTGCTCGTGTAGGGACACTAGGGATATAGTACAAGTGCTCATTGGAGAATGAGTTCACTGATTGATCCGCTTACGGAATGCTGGATGGTTGATGATGCTTTATTGTCAGACAGCGATTCCGTAGTCCTAGTGGTGTATCTGGTCCTTAGACTTGAGACACAAAGGATGTCCTGTATGAGTGCTCCACTCTTTGATACCAGACTTATAGGTTTGGCTGTTCCCAGATCTAGTACAGCTAGTCATTGGGAGTGGTAGTCGACCTTACGAGGGCTATTGAGTGTCGATAGAGGATCATCCACTCTCGGCGTCATGAGAGGAATATCCCATGTGTTCTTGCTCAGACAAATCCCTGGCCAGGGTCATTCGGGTTGAGAGAGAAAGAGTTCTCCGGGAGAATCCGATTAGAGCGAGACTTGAGTAGAAACCGTATGGGTCTGACAGCACCATGCTCGATATACGGTCTCTGGGATATTAGATAGATGAGGGACTATAGGTACATGGTAACTGAGGACAGACAGGTCCAATGGATTGGATTCCCCTATATCGTCTAGGGACTACGGCGTAGTGGCCTAGTACGTCCGTAGTAGATGAGTCGAGTGAATTATTACAGAGATAATAATTCACTGAGTTAGAAGGAGTTCTGACAGGTATGACTCACGGCCAGCTCGATATTGGGCCTAGAGGGTCACACACATATGGTAGGCATTGCGATGAGTAGAGGTTCGGATATGAGATATCCGACGGAGCCCTTGTCTTATTGGATGCAGATCCAATACCCACTAGGGAAGGACCCATTAGGGTTTGACACGGGATCTCTATAAATAGGAGGGATTCACAGCCTCATAGGCTAGAGTCTTTGCTTGCCTTTCCTATTCTCCTCTCCCTCTCCACCTTAGAGTAGGCCTGGAGCTTTGAGGAGCGTCGTCGCAACCCTGCTGTGTGGATCACCGCTAGAGAGGATGACGCTTGACCTCCTTCACCCTCTCCTAAGGATCTGCAAGGAAACAGGGATATACGATCTCCCTAGGTAACACAATCTCTATACGCAGTTTTGTGTTTTGCGGATTTTTGCACACCAATCTTCGCACGACGACGAACATCCTTTTGGGAATCGAGGATTTTTGTTTTCTTGTTCTTCCGCTGCGAATATGATGTCGCCCCCCAATGATTTCCCAACATCAAGTGCATCCGAAGATGATGAGCCAACTAACATCGAGCAAGTTGCTCACTATACACTAATGGCTATCGAAGATGAGGTAAGTAGTTCATTAGATGCAAATTTATCTTTCAAATAGATTTTAAGTACTTTTCATGAATTGTTGATGAATGTAGAATCTTGAGTAAAAAGTATAACTCTTTGAAATAGGAACATGCTTCTCTTGTTAGTGATTTTGATAGACTAAAAATTGAGCACGATGATAGTTTAGCTTCTTGTACAAAATGCCATGAATTAGAAATGCTTAAAAAGAAAAACTTGCTACTTAAAGAAACCTTAGAAGAGTTTGAGGTTGGAAGCAAGTCCTTGAACATGATCCTTGCCAATAAGGGTTATGCTCATAGAAGAGGCGGAATCAGATTTGTGAGTAGCTCATATTAAAATCCAACCACCTTTGTTACCTTGCATGTATCACCCTACACCAAATGCAACTTTTGTTGCAAACTTGGACATGTTGCCTATAAATATCCACTAAAGAGATATAGTCCACACAAATTGATTTGGGTTCCTAAAGGAACCATAAAGAACTCTATGCAAAATGATAAGTTGATTAGATCAATTTTTGGGGTACCCAAGGTTAAATGGCTACCTAAGAATCACCCTCTTTATAGAAATATTTACCATCACAAGCTATGAGTAAGAGATGGTACCTTAATAGAAAATGCTCAAGACATATGACCGGAGATCCATCTCAATTCTCTAAGCCCACTAGCCTAGATGAAGGAAATGTCACATTCGGAGACAACAACAAGGGTAAAATCAATTGCAAAGGAACCATAGGTAACAAATCCAACTTCTTTATTAAAGATATGTTATTGGCTAATGGCTTAAAGTATAACCTTTTGAGCATTAGTCAATTATATGATAAAAGATACATCATTAGATTTGAATCTAATGCTTGTAATATTGAAAAACCACACTAAAACACATCTATGATTGCCCTAAAACAAAATAATATATATACTATCGACATTGATGATCTTTATAATAAAATATATTTTTCAATTTTGAATGACGATGCTTGGCTTTGGCATAGGAGATTAGGTCATGCTAGCATGAAACTAATCTCTCAAATCTCATCTAAAGAACTTGTAAGAGGAATTCCTCATATTAAATTCGTTAAAGACAATGTGTGTGACGCATGTTAACTAGGAAAACAAAAAAAGAGTAGTTTCAAACCAAAGAACCAAATAAGCACCTCTAGACCATTGCAATTGATCCATATAAACTTGTTCAGACCAATTGCTACATCTAGCCTAGTAGGTAGCAAATACGCATTTGTCATCATGGATGATTATAGTAGATATACTTGGACTTACTTCTTGGCACAAAAAAGTGATTGCTTTAGGTATTTTTCTAAGTTTTGTAAACTTGTTCAAAATAAAAAGTGTTTTATGATTTCATCAATTCGGAGTGATCATAGTGGTGAATTTTAAAACCATGATTTTTAAATTTTTTGTGAATCAAATGGATACAACCATAATTTCTCTACTCTAAGAAATCATCAACAAAATGGAGTCATAGAATGAAAAACTAGGAGTTTACAAGAAATGGCAAGAACCATATTGAACGAACATAGTCTACCCAAATATTTTTGAGCCGAAGCCGTTAATACGGCATGCTATGTCACGAATAGGATTCTAGTGAGACCATTACTTTCCAAAACTCCTTATGAATTATGGAATAACAATAAACCCAATGCTTTATATTTTAAAATTTTCAGTTGTAAATGTTTTATTTTGAATGAAAAATATGCCTTAGGAAAGTTTGATGCAAAATTAGAAGGAATTTTTCTTGGCTATTCTTCTATTTCTAAAGCATTTCATATTTTTAACAAAAGAACTTTAGTTACAGAAGAGTCTATTCATGTTATTTTTAATGAAGTTTTCGAAGTTAAGAAAAATGATTTTGTTGATAATGTTAATTTTGATACTTTGAATTTAAATGAAACCCTTTCTCCATCTAGTAACTTGGATGCATCTTCTTCCAAAACATCCTTACCCAAGGAATAGAAATATGTAGATGCTCATCCAAAGGAGCTAATCATAGGAGACATATCAAAATGAGTTCAAACTCGTTCTTCTCTTAAGAATTTTTGTGCCAACGTCGTTTTTCTCACCCAAATTGAACCTAAATGCATTGACGAGGCCTTGAAAGATGATTCATGGGTTATCGCAATGCAAGAAGAGTTGAATCAATTTAAGAGAAATGAGGTGTAGAAGCTTGTTCCAAGGCCAAATGACCATTTACTTATTGGTACTAAATGAGTCTTTAGAAACAAGTACGATGAATTTGGTATCGTGGTTAGAAACAAGACTAGATTAGTGGTCAAGGGTTTTAACCAAGAAGAAGGTATTGATTATATAGAAACCTTTGCTCCTGTGGCACTATTAGAAACTATAAGGATGCTCCTTGCCTATGCTAGTTAATTTTAAGTTGTTTTAAATGGATATTAATAGTGCTTTTCCTAGTGGCTTTATTTCTAAAGAAGTTTATGTTAAACAACCTCTCGGATTTAAGAATAATAATTTTTCTAATCATGTGTTTAAGTTGACTAAAGCTCTCTATGGATTGAAACAAGTCCCGAGGGCTTGGTATGAGAGACTTAGCTCATTTCTTATCCAAAATAATTTCTTTGAAGGCAAGGTCGATACCACATTATTTATTAAAACTTTTAAAAATAATTTTTTTATTGTTCAAATTTATGTTGATGATATTATTTTCGGTTCCATGACTAAATCTTTATGCAAATCATTTGTCAAAAGTATGAACCAAGAGTTTAAAATGAGTTTAATGGGTGAATTAACTTTCTTTTTAGGCTTACAAATCAAAAAACTTAATGATGGCATTTTTATGAGTCAAACAAAATATGCATTAGACTTACTAAACCGATTTAATATGGATAGTTCAAAGGCTATCAATACTCTTATGAGTTCCTCCACTATGTTAGGATCAAGAGCACTAAGAGGGGGGGGGAGGGGGGTGAATTAGTGTAGTGAAAAACTTTCAACGATTTAAAATGACGTTCATACGATAAAAATGATTTCGGTAAGAAACCCTATTCGAAAATCACTTAAACTTGTGATCAAGCGAGATGCAGTTAAAGTAAATATATAGAGGTAGTTTGCAGTTAAGATAGAGAACAGAATGTAATTACAAACCAAAATACGACATTTGAACGATAAAAGCGATTTCAGTATGAAAGTCAATTCGGAAGTTGCTTTAACTTAGATTAGGCAAAGTGCGGTTAAAGTAAAGCTATGGAGGCAGTTTGCAGTTAAGATAGAGAACATAAAGTAAATGCAAACCGAGATTTAGAGTGGTTTGGTCAATCTTGACCTACATCCACTTTTGGCTTCCTTCTCCGATGAGGTCACCGACGTCCACTAGATACCTTCCTTCAATAGGCGAAGGCCAACCAACCGTTTATAGTTTCACTCCTTTTGACGGGCTTAGGAGACAACACTTACAAACTTTTCTCTCCTCTCTTGAAAGATCAAAACTTGGAAGAAAAGAGGGAGGAGAACTTCTAACCTTTACAACACTTTTGAGCTTAAAAATCATAGAGTAAGATTGGATTTTCGGTGCCCTTTCACTGTTGAAAGGGTGGAGGATTTATAGGCCCAATCTAGTTTGAATTTCGAGCTCAAAACTGTCATTTCCCAGAACTTTGGGGTCTAACGGTTCCACCGCCTGACTGGGGCGGTTGCACCACTAGGCAGAGCTCAAAGACTGAGCCTCTAGGCAGTGCCACCTCTTGTTAGGGGTGGTTGCACCTCCTGGCAAAGCTCGGAGACTGAGCTCAGGTGGTGCCACCGCTTGACTGGGGTGGTTCAACCGCCTGGCAGAGCTCGGAGATTAAGCTCCTGGGCGGTGCCACCTCTTGTCAGGGGCGGTTGCACCTCCTAACAGAGCTCGGAGATCGAGCTCAGGCGGTGCCACCTCCTGACTGGGGTAGTTCAACCACCTGGCAGGGCTCAAAGACCGAGCTCCTGGGCGGTGCCACCGCTGACACAACCGGTGCCACCGTTGGCCAGGAAATCTGGATCCAAATGGGCTGATCCATTCGGCCCAATCTGGGTCTGTCAAGGGCACAATTGCCCCAAGATTAAGTTAATGGGATCACCTCCCATTTCTAACTTAATCATTGTGCTAACTATGATATTTGTTAAGACATTTACTGCAACTTGCTCTGGTGCGTCAATCGCTTCTTCCGGCGAGCTTCCGGCGAGCTTCCGATGAACATCCGACGAACCCTCGACAATGCCCCTGCAGACTTCTGGCAAACTCCTGAACTTGCGACTATCCACTTGGTGAGTTCCGACAAGCTCATTTGGCAAGCTCTTGGAGTTCTCGGATTAGTTCCCGCAGAACCTCTGATGACCGTTCGGACTTCCGTCGAACTCTCGAACCCCCAACGTGATCATAGTCTTGAATCTAGCGCAACTCCTACTGCATGTCTTACTTCCATCATAGTTAATCCTACACATGTAAAACAAAACATCGATCGAGACAATTAATCCTAAGCAATTAACCAAGTTGTCTGGCATGTCATTGGTCCCTCGATACTTCGTCCGATTCTTCAGCACATTGTCCGCTCCTACAGCCTATTTCCCAATCGGCTAGTTGACTCCGTAACTCTGATATCTTTAGAACAATACCTACTCTTCTTAGCCCGATGCCCAAGTCCACGGCCCGAAGCCTTCTATCGATACGTCGACCGATCCACCGGCCCGATGTCCAATCTTCTGACATGTTCCTCCGGCCCAACATGATTTTTCCTGCTTTAATTATTTCATCCTGATTGAAGCATCCTGCGTTACTCAAAACACAGATTAAATCATAAACATATATCAACTGGTTTCATCATGAAAATACGAGATTCAACAATCTCTTCCTTTTTGATAATGACAACCACTTGAGGACAGAGTTAACCTTAACTCGCGGAGTTTAAACAAACTCCCCCTATCAATATGCCATATTAATAGAAACTCTTGGATTCAAAAATTCAAGCAACATGTCATCATAAACTTATGCATAACATGTCATGTCATCAACATACTTCTCCCCCTTTGTCATCAACAAAAAGGAGAAGTATAACTTTTCTTGTGTTTGTGATATAAGTTCAATTCATTGCATAAAAAACATAATATCAGGTTTTATCATCATGCAGTTTTGAAGCTAGAAAATTTAGCAAGTGTTACATTGTGCTTAGAACATTCAAGTTATCTAGTTTTAGATATGCAAGTTTTACAACATACAAGATAGCACTTTTGCTTCTTTTGAGATAGCAACTTCTACATCATGCAAGCTAGCAAATTAGAGATGTTCAAGAAGGCAACTCTTGCTTCTTGAAATATGCAAGTTACAAGCTAGCAAATTTTTGCTTCCTTTGCAATGTTTGAGCTTGCAATTTTGCTTCCGTTGCAAAGTGCAAGTTTAGCATGTTTAGCTTTTCTTGAGATAGCAATTGTTTGCTTCCATTTAGACTACAATCTAGCAATTTTTACGATATGCAAGTTTTACTACATACAAGCTAGCACAAAAGCATAGCAATATTATTAAGTAAAATCATGGCAATTCAACACTTGCTTCTTGTGTAAGATTGCACTTTGCTTTTATTTGCATGTTCTGACTAGAAAAAGCTTTCTCCCCTTTGTTTTGTTCCTAAAGAAGTGAAGAGTACAAGCTACCAGCATTTGCCTTGAGCTAGTAATTTTTCTTCTTTCTCCCGCTATGTCGTTGTCGAAAAGAAGGAGAGGAACCAATGATTTAGACATTTACATATGTTAGGATCAGGAGCACTAAGAGGGGGGGGGGCGGGTGAATTAGTGCAGCGGAAAACTTTTTACGATTAAAACTGCGTTCGTACGATAAAAGCGATTTCGTTAGAAAACCTGATTCATAAATCACTTTAACTTGTGATCAAGCAAGATGCAATTAAAGTGAATCTATAAAGGCAGTTTGCAGTTATGATGGAAATCAGAATATAAGCGCAAACTGAAATATGATGTTCGTACGATAAAATTGATTTATGTCTAAACACCGATTCGGAAAATACTGAACATTGAAACACGATCGTAAATGCGTAGAAGGCAGTAAACTATTGAGGAGGTTTGCAGTAAAGATAATATGCTTAAAATAAATGCAAACTAGAGAGCACCGTAATTTTAGAGTGGTTCGGTCAATCTTGACCTACATCCACTTCTGGCTTCCTCCACCGACGAGGTCACCGACGTCCACTAGAGGCTTTCCTTCAATAGGCGAAGGCCAACCAACCATTTACAATTTTACTCCTTTTGACGGGCTTAGGAGACAACACTTACAAACTTTTCTCTCCTCTCTTGAAAGATCAAAACTTGGAAGAAAAGAGGGATGAGAACTTCTAACCTTTACAACACTTTTGAGCTCTAAAAATCAAAGAGTCAGATTGGATTTTCGGTGCCCTTTCATTGCTGAAAGGGTGGAGGATTTATAGGCCCAATCCAGTTTGAATTTCGAGCTCAAAATTGTCATTTCCTATAACTCTGGGGTATGACGGTTCCACCACCTGACTGGGGCGGTTGCACCGCTTGGCAGAGCTCAAAGACTGAGCCTCTAGGTGGTGCTACCTCTTGCAGGGGTGGTTGCACCTCCTGGCAGAGCTCGGAGACCGAGCTCAGGTGGTGCCATCGCTTGACTGGGGTGGTCCAACCGCTTGGCAGAGCTCGGAGACCAAGCTCTTGGGCGGTGCCACCTCTTGTCAAGGGCGGTTGCACCTCCTAGCATAGCTCGGAGACCGAGTTTAAGCGGTGCCACCTCCTGATTGGGGCAGTTCAACCGCCTAGCAGGGCTCAGAGACCGAGCTCCTGGGCGGTGCCACCGCCGACACAAGCGGTGCCACCGTTGGCCAGGAAATCTGAGTCCAAATAGGCTGATCCATTCGACCCAATCTGGGTCTGTCAAAGGCCCAATTGCCCCAAGATTAAGTTAATGGGATCACCTCCCATTTCTAACTAAATCATTGTGCTAACTATGATATTTTTTAAGACATTTACTACAACTTGCTCTAGTGCGTCAATCGCTTCTTCCGGCGATCTTTCGACGAACATCCGACGAACCCTCGACAATGCCCCTGCAGACTTCTGGCAAACTCCTGGACTTGTGACGATCCACTTGGTGAGTTCTGACAAGCTCCTTTGGCATGTTCTTGGACTTCTCGGATTTGTTCCCACAAAACCTTTGACGACCGTTTGGACTTCCGTCGAACTCTCGAACCCCCAACGTGATCATAGTCTTGACTCTAGCGCAACTCCTACTGCATGTATTACTTCCATCATAGTTAATCCTACATATGTAAAACAAAACTTCGATCGAGATAATTAATCCTAAGCAATTAACCAAGTTGTTTGGCATGTCATTGGTCCCTCGATACTTCGTCCGATTCTTCGGCGCATTGTCCTCTCCTGCAGCCTATTGCCCAATCGGCTAGTTGACTCCGTAACTCTGATATCTTTGGCACAATACCTACTCGTTTTAGCCCGATGCTCAAGTCCACGGCCCGAAGCCATCTATCGATACGTCGACCGATACACCGGCCCGATGTCCAATCTTCTGACATGTTCCTCCGGCCCAACATGATTTTTCCTGCTTTAATTATTTCATCCTGATCGAAGTATCCTGCGTCACTCAAAACACAGATTAAATCATAAATATATATCAATTGGTTTCATCATGAAAATACGAGATTCAACAATCTCTCCCTTTTTTATAATGACAACCACTTGAGGACAGAGTTAACCTTAACTCGCGGAGTTTAAACAAACTCCCCCTATCAATATGCCATATTGATAGAAACTCTTGGATTCAAAAATTCAACCAACATATCATCATAAACTTATGCATAACATGTCATGTCATCAACATACTTCTCCCCGTTTGTCATCAAAAAAAAGGAGAAGTACAACTTTTCTTGTGTTTGTGATATAAGTTCAACTCATTGCATAAAAAACATAATATCAGGTTTTATCATCATGCAGTTTTGAAGCTAGAAAATTTAGCAAGTGTTACATAATGCTTAGAACATTGAAGCTATCATGTTTTAGATATGCAAGTTTTACAACATACAAGATAGCACTTTTGCTTCTTTTGAGATAGCAACTTGTACATCATGCAAGCTAGCAAATTAGAGATGTTCAAGAAGGCAACTCTTGCTTCTTGAAATATGCAAGTTTCAAGCTAGCAAATTTTTGCTTCCTTTGCAATGTTTGAGCTTGCAATTTTGCTTCCGTTGCAAAGTGCAAGTTTAGCATGTTTAGCTTTTCTTGAGATAGCAATTGTTTGCTTCCATTTAGACTACAATCTAGCAATTTTTACGATATGCAAGTTTTACTACATACAAACTAGCACAAAAACATAGCAAGATTCTTAAGTACAATCATGGAAATTCAATACTTGCTTCTTGTGCAAGATTGCACTTTGCTTTTATTTGCATGTTCTGACTAGAAAAAGCTTTCTCCCCTTTGTTTTTGTCCTAAAGATGTCACGCCCTCTCAAATAATAACCATAATATTAAAATATTCCAACACAAACTAATCTAGGATCCAAACTAACATTTGAGAACATTGAAAAACATTCTATCAAATTCACATAAAACCTGTGCAGTTTATAATCATATATCATATCACTCAATAATTCACATTTATGGCAACCCAAGCCAACTTAACAAACATGAACAACAATTATAAATCCACAAAGCTATGTAATTTATACAATCATAACTCCAACCATTTACCACAAATTCATATCATCATAAACTAGACTTAACATTCCAAAATTCCAAATAAGATAGATCTTCTAACACTTTTACACAGTATATCCATTTCGATTCATCGACAATATTTCATAACATACAAAATATGCTTATACAACAATAACATAATAACCAACAAGACTTGCCCATAATTCTGAATAGCTCTCCACTGCCTCAGCCCAATTCAAAACATCTCAAAAAGTGATAACTTGACCTGAAAGATTTATATAACAACGGAGTGAGCCAAAAATAGCTCAGCAAGTGACAAAGAATATCTAGCACGAGAAAGGACAGTTTCAAACAAACAAGATATAAAAATGCAAGACAAAATCCAAGAGATTCAAAGATATCATCTCATTAGATACAGAATCGCAAATGTCATTTCATTCATAACATATTTGGTTCATAACAAATGGAGCATAGAGTAATTAGAGCATATCAATAGCGTACGAGATGTTCCATAGCATATCAATGGCAAATAGGACATTTCAGAACATATCAGTTCATAGCAAATGGATCACAGAGTAATTGGAGTATATCAATAGCGTACGAGATGATCCAGAGCATATCAATAGCAAATAAGATATTTCAGAATATATCAGTTCATAGCAACTGGATTACAGAGTAATTGGAGCATATCAATAGCGTACGAGATGATCCAGAGCATATCAATGGAAAATAGGACATATTTCATAATATATTAGTTCATAGCAAATGGAGCACAGAGTAATTGGAGCATATCAATAGCGTACGAGATGATCCAGAGCATATCAATGGCAAATAGGATATTTCAGAATATATCAGTTCATAGCAAATGGATCACAGAGTAATTGGAGCATATCAATAGCGTATGAGATGTTCCGGAGCATATCAATGACAAATAGAACATTTCGGAACATATCAATGGTATATGAAGCATTTGAAGTATATCAATGGCATAGGAAACATTTTGGAGCATATCAATACAAAATACGAAACAGAAGCTCAGACGTCGTACCCTAGCATAGTGCATGTGAGGTTTAACTCAGTGGTGGCTCTACGCCGTGATGAGTTCTTGACTCCATCCACGGGTAGCCCTTTCCTACTCGAGCTCTCTCACCCTACCCAAGTGCTAGGTCGACTCTGAATTTCATATCAAACAGATAGATGGTGAAGTGGGATTCCAAACATAATATGGTCCATCCATTTCTGAATGACCACCAAACATAATCTAGAGCATCGCGGGCTCTAAGCATATACCCTTTACCATTTCTGGCAAAGGTTCAAATAATCCCACAAACACCAGAGTACAATAGGATATTGTGAACAATAAATTGGGTCATATCGGAAGCACATGCGGAACAACGAAATGTACATGTGCCTTTATGAAACATTACGATACAAACATGAAGTTTACATAACAGATTTCGGTATCCAAATACATATAGGACAAGAGCATAGAAGAATTCAAAGTAGTAATATAAAGCTCAATTGAATAAAAAAGCTAAAGGATATCAATTTCCAAAGGAATGAAACCAGAATATGAGAAATCGACCAAAGCTCGATTTCTGGTAGAATACAAGAGGCACATTGAACAAATGATCAAACTATCAATCGTGCTCCAATTTTATTCAGAAAATATATCATTTGAAAGATATTTCAATCTATTTTCAGATAAAATAAGTCTCATATGAATCGAAGTTTCCAACAAAGAGTTACAATTGATTTAGTAACCAAAGGTCAGAAAATAAAATCATTGTTTTGCATAATCCAAAGGGTCGGATTCAATAGATAACTGAGTAGACATTTGAACTCTAAATCTTCTAATCTAGGTATCAAAAGAAAGATCTACAAGTCTAGTTTCTAATGAAATCAGTTTTGACCAAATCAGAGTTTCCAACATCGACTTATAGGCAGATCAGTATCAAAAGGTCAGAAATTACGATCCTTGTTTTGCAGAATCTGTAGGCTCATTTGAAACAGAAGTTTGGGCAGATAAACTTACTCTAAATTCTTAAAATAAGCTACCAAAAGAAAGGTTTATGAGTCTATATTCGGATCAAATAAGTTTTATCCAAATCAGATGTCAATACGTGAAGTTATAACCATACAATGGTAGAAAGGTCAGAATCTCAGGAGTTGTACAGATTCGAATCGTTACATCTAAACAGGAGATATATCAAATACAAGGCTAGAACAATTCAATGCACCTCTGTCAGAGGCGGTTGCACCGCCTAGCCTAACCTCGGAGACTGAGCCCTAAGCGGTGCCACCGCCGACCCAAGCGGTGCCACCTCTGGCCAAGAAATCTGGGTCCGAATGGGCTGATCCATTCGGCCCAATTTGGGTCTGTCAAGGGCCCAATTGCTCCAAGATTAAGTTAATGGGATCACCTCCCATTTCTAACTTAATCATCGTGCTAACTATGAATTTCTTAAGACATTTACTACAGCTTGCTCTGGTGCGTCAATCGCTTCTTTCGGCGAGCTTCCGGTGAACTTCCGACGAACATCCGACGAACCTCCGGCAATGCTCCGACGGACTCCGACAAACTCCTAGACTTGCGATGATCCACTTGGCGAGTTCCGATGAGCATCTTTGGCAAGCTCCTGGACTTCTCGGAATTGTTCCCGTAGAACCTTCGACGACCGTCCGAACTTCTGTCGAATTCTTGAACTCCCAACATGATCATAGTCTTGACTCCGGCGCAAATCCTGCTTCATGGCTTACTTTCATCGTAGTTAACCCTGCACATATAAAACAAAACTTAGATCGAGACAATTAATCCTAAGCAATTAACCAAGTTGTCCAGCATATCATTGGTCCCTCGACGCTTCGTCCGATTCTTCGGCGCATCGTCCTCTCCTACGGCTTATTGCCCAATCGACCATTTGACTCTACAACTCCGATATCCTTAGAATAATACCCGCTCTTCTTGGCCCAATGCCCGAGTCCACGACCCGAAGCCTTCTATCGATACGTCGACCGATCCACCGGCCCGACGTCCAATCTTCTGACATGTTCCTCCGGCACAACATGAATTTTCCTGCTTTAATTGTCTCATCCTGATCGGAGCATCCTGCATCACTCAAAACACATATTAAAACATAAACACATATCAAGTGGTTTCATCATCAAAATACGAGATTCAACAATCTCTCCCTTTTTGATGATGACAACCACTTGATGACGGAGTTAACCTTAACTCCCGTAGTTTAAACAAACTCTCCCTGTCAATATGCCATATTGATAGAAACTCTTGGATTAAAAAATCCAAGCAACATGTCATCATAAACTTATGTATAACATGTCAAGTCATGAACATACTTCTCCCCCTTTGTCGTTAACAAAAAGGAGAAGTACAACTATTCTTGTGTTTGTGATATAAGTTCAACTCATTGCATGAAAAACACAATATCAAGTTTTATCATCATGTAGTTTTGAAGCGAGAAAATTTAGCAAGTATTACATCATGCTTAGAACATTCAAGGTATCAAGTTTTAGATATGCAAGTTTTACAGCATACAAGATAGCACTTTCGGTAATGTTCAAGATAGTAAGTTCTACATCATGCAAGCTAGTAATATTATAAAATTTTAGAACATGCAATTTAGAGATGTTCAAAAAAGTAACTCTTCCTTCTTGAAATATGCAAGTTTGCAAGCTAGCAAATTTTTGCTTCCTTTGCAATGTTTGTGCTCGCAATTTTGTTTTCATTGCAAAATGCAAGTTTAGCATGTTTAGTATTTTGAGATAGGCAAGATAGAACATTTTTGCATTTTCTTGAAGTTTTAAGCTAGCAATTCTCGATGATGTTCAAGATAGCAAATTTTTCTCTTTCGAGAAGTGTAATTTTTACTTTCTTCTTGAATTGTGTAAACTAGCTATCTCCCCCTTTGTCATTGTCAAAAAGAAGAAAAGACCCTTTATGTCAATTTCTAAATCATGACAAAGGTGAGTAATCATTCTTATTTCAAAATTCCATAATTGAGATAAATCTTGAATTCAAGTTAAGGTAAATTTAATTATCATTTACATCATATGCAATACATCACATACATCATAATAAAAAGCATAAGTATTGCATGCATCATTTTAGCAACAAATCATAGCAATTCATCACATGGCAAGATATCAACAAGTAAAATTATGATGCAAGTTATTGATATCTTAACATGATTCAAACATTTCAAGTATTTAGCAATCATAGCATTTTATCTATTTCTCATTCAAATATAGCACTCATAGTATCAATTCATATTTTTCTCCCCTTTTATCATCAACAAAAAGGAGAATGATATAATAACTTTTAAATATACGTGTGATGCCATAAGTAGTTTCATGTCATTTATCTATATAGAGTGATAGGATATAAATTATACAAACATCTCAAGAAAAACATGACATGAAGATTATAGAGTGAAAACTTCTTCCTTTTTATTTGTTATTATCTTTTTGCATGAAGGAGGAAAGCCATTTGTGTAATTTAAATCGATAGGATATTAAGGCATGCTTTATATGGATCAGGATATTTATGTGAATTAAATCCTTGCACATAAAAATATCTTCCTTTTATAAGAAGGAATCATCAAATCTATTTCTCAAAGAGAATATTTTTCACATGATAAGTCTAAAAGATATGTATTTGCTAGATGATTCTATTTGTCAAAAATCAATGATGTGAATCAAACTATATGTGACATATGTTTATTAAGTCCCAAAGAGAATAATGTATTCATGAAATCCGATTGGAACTGAAAATTTAATTTAACACTTTCATGCAATCGGACAAGACTATACAATCATGAAGACATGCTCATTATTATGGAAATTTTTGTATTAATTTCCAACATGTTATTTTAGGCATGTAATGGAAATTAAGTGATTTGATCATTCAATTAATAAAGTCCGAATAATAATTTTAACAAGTTTATGCATTCGGACACATCAACATCATGGCAATACATCAATATCATGGTAATATTTAACATCATGGTAATGGCTCATCATTTTCATGGCTATGTTACTTTCTCATATCATATTTACCAAGACACGAGGTTTTCAAAGTAGGCATTATAGAAACATTTAATTTCACCGTGAAATCCGATAATGAGATTTAAACATCTCAAAGTAACCCTGCATATTCTCACCAATTAAGTAACCATATCAGAGATTAGTAGCTTTCAAGGCATTGTGATCATAAAGAGTTTACAACAACGTAATTTTTACAACAAGAGATGATAGTGTCCACATGTACATATACAAGCTTATTCAGGAGGTGAAAAATTAAAATGCCTAAACAAGGAGTCAAATTGTCGATGAATTTGCTGCAGCTCAGATAGGATTTGATCTTGCCAGTGTTCAAGCCGATCTTATCTTTGTTCAAATCGGTCTATCCGAATCCCAATGTCTTCGATAGATGATGCAGGAGCTTGCTTAAATGGATATGTTTTCTCAAAGGGACAGATCGGAGAAGATTGAGTGCCTCTAAAGATTGGTGTTTCGGGTTCTGGTTCAGGTTGAGGGGGATCGGTTCTTTTAGGCATTCTAACCCAATTACTGTTTCTATAAACACATCTCAATTGGTGAAGTAGATTTTGTTTATTATGCTAAACCTATCTACTTTCATCACTTCTTCATCGGGTGGGATTGGAATATCGTAGGCTTTAAGTATTCTAGTGATTATACCATCATATAGTAGCATCATGTCTCTCTTAGATAGTTCTATCATGTTTTGTTGGATAAGGTATCCAAAACAGATGTTATGTCCTATCATGATCCAAGACATGGTTCCTAATTCCATTTGACTTACTTCATCATGATGGTATTGTTTAGAGAGAATGATGCTAGTTAAGATATGATGAAGTACTTTAGTGTTTAGTGGTAGTAGATGTTCACAGCTTTTAGGAACTATCACTAAGTTGGGATTACCGAAAATTGTTCCTAAGGCTTCAACATATGTTGTCCCAACTGTTTCATTGTCCCACGATCCTCTAAAATAAAGTCCTCTATTTTTTACGGGAATGCCTATCATGTCGCAAATGAATTTATCCGTAATGGAGATGTGTTGTCCTAAGAGATAGGTAGACATTCTTTCTTCTTCATCTACTTGTAGATTATTGTAAAATAGTCTAACAAGTCTTGGATAGATGGGTTCACTAATTTGTAAAATAGGGAGTAGATCTAGGTTTGCAAACCATTGTATTATCTCTAAGTCTCTTAGTTCATCTAAATCTATATGTTTTCCCTTATTGACACTTCTAAATTCGAAAGAGGAAAATTTTTCAGCATGATATTTTGAATCGAAAAGGGTAAGATCAAAGTCTTCACTAATCTCCTCTTCCCTTTGTCCCTTGAGGATCTTCTAGAGCCCATAACTACTGTTGTTTAAGAGGATAGTAATGAACAAGAGTAAATGAATCAAAAACAAAATTTAGAGGCTTCTTAGAAAATACCTTAAGTGAGATCTTCAAGAGAATGAGAGATTGTTGATCTTTTGCTTTGAAATGAGGAGTATTTGGGATGCTAAGAGGGGAGAAATGGAGGTGGAGAAGCTTTGGAAGAGTAAAGAGGGGAAGGGAGTGAGTTAGGGTCAGTTCCACCGCCGGCCCTAGCTTGGTTTAAAAGGGGGCAGGATTGCAGGCGGTTACACCGCTAGCTGGGCGGTGCAACTGCTTGCAATACGTGATAGCCGGAGGTGCTACCTCCAGTTGGGGCAGTGCCACCGCCTGCAGGTAGTGAGCACTCGTTTTGACTACTGTGTGGTCTGATTTGAATGTGTTTGACTTGAGAAGAATTTTTATTTGTGGAGCAGTCAACTTTATTTATGCAATTACGTAAGAATTTTCATTTTAAGATGAGAAATTTTACACGATCAAGATAGATCTAGTGACGCGCATACTCTATTTCAAATATCGTACGCATGTTTATGATAGATTATCCAAGTTGGTAAGCTTTGCAAGCCCATGACAAACTTTGCTTACAAGACATAAGTTCATGATATAGTTGGATTTGAAAGTAACGAACAAGTCAATTTGATGGGTTCGGAAATCCAGAGGATTTGTGGAGGTAGAATCATGGGTTTCCAATTCTGAGGGATCAAATAGGATTGTATCTGTATTGCTCTTGTAATTTTAATTTTCTAATCCTCTTTTTGTTATTTAGGCTAGGGAGCATCGCGTGTTCTTTTTAGATCTCGGGTTATGAATATCGAAAATCCAAAGAGCAGGATATTATATCTTGCTCCCAGCTTGGGATGGTTTACTTTTCTACAAGATAGGATAATTTTTAGGTACCCATTTACTTTTGGGTGCCTCAAAAACTGATCTACATTGTTTGTCATGCTGCATAGAGTTTATCATGTTTTCTTTAGGAACCCAAATTAATTTGTTCGGACTAATTTTCTTGAATGGACAATAATACGTTTTGTGACCATGTTTACAACAAAAGTTGCATTTGCTTTGGTGTCAAACATGTAGGATGGGGCCTTTTATGAAGGTGGTTGAATTTTGGTGAGGATTTCTCACAAATCCGATTCCACTTCTTTTAGGAACGTGACCCTTGTTTGTAAGGATCATGTTCAAAGACTTGCTCCCAACCTCGAATTTGTTCAAGGTGTCCTTAAGTAGTAAGTTTTCCTTTTGGATAGTTTCTAGATCATGGCATTTTATACAAGAACCTAAACTGTCATGATATTCAGTTTTTAACTTATCGAAATTACAATTAGGACTATCATGCTCCTTTTTTAGCAATTTGTATTTTCTACTAATAATCTTGCATTCATCAAATAAGTCATGGAAGGAATTTAATAACTCATCAAATGATAAATCTGCATCAATTAAATTTGTTATCTCCTCTCCGATGGCCATTAAGGCGTAATGAGCAACTTGCTTAGTGTTGGACTCCTCTTCTTTGGACGCGCTCGAGTCATCCCACGTTGCTTTAAGCGCCTTCTTCTTTGATGTTCTCTTCTTGGCTTGGGGATAATCACTTTTGTAGTGTCCCGGCTTTTTGCACTCGTAGCAAATAACTTGGTCCTTTTTGGGTTCAAGTTTATTTTTTGTATTATTTTTAAACTTGTTTCTCTTAATGAATTTTTTGAATTTCCTTATTAGAAGTGCCAAGTCATCGTCTTAGTCCTCATCACTTGAGTTTTCTCTCAAGTGGTCATCTAAAGTTCTAAGTGCCATATCCTTCCTGTTCTTTGGAAGGATGTCTTCTTGCTCTTCGTGAGCCTTGCATGTCATTTCATAGGTCATTAATGACCCAATTAGTTCTTCAAGAGGGAAGTTGTTTAAATCTTTAGCCTCTTGAATAGCAGTGACTTTAGGGTCC
Organism: Musa acuminata AAA Group; assembly: GCF_036884655.1. NCBI lineage: Eukaryota > Viridiplantae > Streptophyta > Magnoliopsida > Zingiberales > Musaceae > Musa > Musa acuminata. Next base: position 15,885,719 of record NC_088340.1, read on the forward strand.
CAACTCTTAGGAAGGGATCTTAGAATCTTATTTACGAGCTCAAAATCCGAAAAACTTTTCCCGAGTCCTTTTATACCATTGACGACATCCGTGAAACGGGTGTACATGTCGCCAATAGTCTCGCTTGGTTTCATTCGGAAAAGTTCGAAAGAGTGTATCAAAAGATTGATTTTTGACTCTTTCACTCTACTTAAGCCTTCGTGAGTCACTTCAAGTGTATGCCAAATATCAAACGCGGTTTCACAAACCAAAACACGATTAAACTTATTTTTATCAAGCGCACAAAATAAGGCATTCATAGCCTTTACATTAAGAGTGAAAGTCTTCTTCTCCAATTCATTCCAATCGATCATTGGAAGAGAAGACTTCAAAAATCCATTTTCGACAAGATTCCAAAGTTCAAAATCCATTGAAATAAGAAAGATCCTCATTCGGGTCTTCCAATAGATGTAGTCCGTCCCATTGAACATGGGTGGACGTGTAATAGAATGGCCCTTTTGGTTTCCGACGTATGCCATCTCTCTTGGGTATTAATCAGTTTGAGAGTTAACTCTGCTCTGATACCAATTGTTAGGATCAGGAGCACTAAGAGGGGGGGGGGTGAATTAGTGCAGCGGAAAACTTTCGACAATTAAAACTGCATTCGTATAATAAAAGCGATTTCGTTAGAAAACATGATTTGTAAATCTCTTTAACTTGTGATTAAGCGAGATACAATTAAAGCAAACCTATAAAGGCAGTTTGCAATTATGATGGAAATCAGAATGTAAGCGCAAACTGAAATATGATGTTCGTACGATAAAACTGATTTACGTCTAAACACCGATTCGGAAAATACTGAACTTTGAAACATGATCGTAAATGCACAGAAGGCAGTAAGCTATTAAGAAAGTTTGCAGTAAAGATAATATGCTCAAAGTAAATGCAAACCAAAGAGCACCGCAATTTTAGAGTGGTTCGGTCAATCTTGACCTAGATCCACTTTTGGCTTCCTCCACTGACGAGGTCACTGACGTCCACTAGAGGCCTTTCTTCAATAGGAGAAGGCCAACCACCCTATTACAGTTTCACTCCTTTTAACGGGCTTAGGAGACAACCTTTACAGAATTTTCTCTCCTCTCTTGAAAGATCAGAACTTGGAAGAAAAGAGGGACAAGAACTTTTGGCCTTTACAACACTTTTGAGCTGTAAAAATCACATAATAAGATCAGGATTTCGGTGTGTTTTTGTTACCCTTTCATTTCTGAAAGGGTGGGGTATTTATAGGCTCCAACTCAGTTTCAATTCCGAGCTCAAAACAATCAATTCCTAGAATTCTAGGGTCTAGCGGTTGCATCGCCTGACTGGGGCGGTTGCACCGCTTGGCAGAGCTCGAAGACTGAGCTTCTAGGCAGTGCCACCTCCTGTCAAGGGCAGTTGCACTGCTTGCCAGAGCTCGGAGACTGAGCTCAGGCGGTGCCACCGCCTGACTAGGGCAGTTGCACCGCCCAACTAGAGGTCGGAGACCGAGCTTAGGTGGTTGCACCTCTGTCATAGGCGGTTGCACTGCCCAACCAGAGCTCGGAGGCTGAGCCCTGGGCGGTGCCACCGCTGACCCAAGCAGTGCCACCTCTGGCTAAGAAATTTGGGTCCGAATGGGCTGATCCATTCGGCCCAATTTGGGTCTATCAAGGGCCCAATTGCCCCAAGATTAAGTTAATGGGATCACCTCCCATTTCTAACTTAATCATCGTACTAACTATGAATTTCTTAAGACATTTACTACAGCTTGCTTCGGTGCGTCAATCGCTTCTTCCGGCAAGCTTCCGCGCAAACTTCCGACGAACATTCGACGAACCTCCGGCGATGCTCCGACGGACTTCCGGCAAACTCCTGGACTTGCGACGATCTACTTGGCGAGTTCCGATGAGCTTCTTTGGCAAGCTCCTGGACTTCTCGGTTTTGTTCTCGCAGAACCTCCGATGACCGTCCGGACTTCCGTCGAATTCTCGAACTCCCAACGTAATCATACTCTTGACTCCGGCGCAACTCCTGCAGCATGTCTTACTTTCATTGTAGTTAATCCTACACATGTAAAACAAATTTTTGATCGAGACAATTAATCCTAAGCAATTAACCAAGTTGTCCGGCATGTCATTGGTCCCTCGACGCTTCGTCCGATTCTTCGGCGCATCGTCCTCTCCTGCAGCCTATTGCACAATCAGCCAGTTGACTCCACAACTCCGATATCCTTGGCACAATACCCACTCTTCTTGGCCCGATGCTCGAGTCCACAACCCGAAGCCTTCTGTTGATACGTCGACCGATCCACTGGCCCGACGTCCAATCTTCTGATATGTTCTTCCGGCACAACATGATTTTTCCTGCTTTAATTGTCTCATCCTTATCGGAGCATCCTGCGTCACTCAAAACGCAGATTAAAACATAAACACATATCAAGTGGTTTCATCATCAAAATACGAGATTCAACAACATAAACTATGAATTTGCATCAATCAATATTTCAATCATCACATGATACATACAAGACAACAATGTAAAGAAATCATGTCATGAAAGACATCAATTGTTAAACATGATATGATAATTGTCTCAAAAAATTCAATTTGCGATACATGTGATACATCGTGATACACTAAAAAATTTAATACGATGCTTTTAAGGATATCAACCTATTTTTGATACAAAGCATGGCAAGAGCAATTATATTGCAAGTTTTCTAAGTTTTGCATTTTTGCTTCTTTCGAGATAGCAATTCTTTGCTTCTCTTTATTGTTGAATCTCATATTTTGATGATGAAACTAATTGATTGTGTTTAGATGTTTAACTGCATTTTGAGTGATGCAGGTCTACTCGATCAGGATTAGACAGTTAACGCATGAGGAATTGACGTTGCGCCGGAGGAGATCACGTTAGGATATTGGATGGCAGAAGGCTTCGGACATCGAGCATCAGGCCAAGAGCGGAATTACGCCAAGGATATCGGGTTTGCAGAGGTCAATCGCCGATTGGGCAACAAGCCGCAAGAGAGGACGATGCGCTGAAGAATCGGACGAAGCGCCAACCAATGATGTGCCGGGCAATAGAATGTCAATTCGCGTTGTAATAATTGTCTAGATCGGAGTAGAGTTTTGGCTTGTGTGTGCAGGATTAACTACGATAACGATGAAGACATAAAGCGAAACAAAGTGTCGAAGTCAAGCGCGTAGGATTTGTTGCGAGTTCGAGAGTGCGACGGAAGTCTGAAGGTTCATCGGGAGTGCTGTCGGAACTAGCCGAGAATGAGTAGGGAGCTTGCCGGGAGTCCGCAGAATGGTTTCTGAGAGTTCGTCGGAATACCGCCGGAAGTTCGCCAGAGAAAGTCTTGACTTGCAGCTTTGTAATAGCTTAGAAAATATCTTTAAATTCGTAGTTAGCACGTTAATTAGGGTTAGGATTAGGTGTTAATCCTATAACCCAAGTAAGGGCCAATTAGGCCTGAGTTCGGACTGGTTTGGGCCAAGTTTGGAGCCCAACCAGTGAGTTGAAATAGCGTAGGCGGTAGCACCACCTAGAACCTGAGAGCCAGGCGGTGGCATCGCCTAGCACCTGAGAGCCAGGCGGTGGCACCGCCAGTACACTGTCAGTGTTAGACACTGACAGGCTGTGGCACCGCCACTGACAAGCGATGGCACAGCCAGCATCGGGAACCAAAGAGAATTCAAATTTTGGAGCCCAAATTTGAATCCTCTTGAGGCCTATAAATACCCCTCAATTCTTAGCTGAGATTACAACCTTTGAGAAGCAAGAGATTTTCAAAAAAGTCTTAGCAAAGCCTTTAGCAAGTTTTTGTTTTCAATAGCTTGAGTGTTCACCTCCCTCTTTCTCTTTGAAAATTTGTAAGAGTGTGAACCACTTGTAAAAGATTGTAAGAGGGGCATTTGTCCTTCCCCTTCAAAGTGATTTGCTAGTGGAAGTTGAGAGCCTCTTCGAAGAAGGCTTCGCAAGTGGATGTAGGTCATTTTGACCAAACCACTTTAAATTGGTGTGTTCTCTGGTTTGCATTTACTTATTGCTATTTACCTTACTGCAAACCGTCATATGTACTTTACTTCCTCATTACTTTTGCTGCACACCTTTACGAACACGCTTTCAAGATAAGCACTTCCGAGTTCGGTTTTTTATCGTACGAAAGATTTTTCCAAAACTGAAGTTTTAATCCGCTGCACTAATTCACCCCCCCCCTCTTAGTGCCGCTCCGATCCTAACATTTATATTGTAAGATTTGCAATTCGTTGGTAGTATTCATGATAGGAAGTTCTTTCAATAAAATGATCGAGCTAGCAAAATTTACTTTGAAATATGCAGGCTAGTAAACTAACTCCCCCTTTAACATTATCGAAAAGAAGGGAGAAATCAATGGCTAAAAAAATTAATCATTATAGAAGCCATATTACAAAATCATGTAATGATATCAAGAAAATTCAAGAAGGATATGATTCATTTGACAAATCTTTTTAATAGAGCAAAAGAATTATACAACCAAGGATCATGATTAAAATATATCAATATCATAGATCAAGTCATGATTCGTGATTTATCATAAAGCAAATTATTTTTCAATCATCACATAAGGCATTTAAAGAATTTTTTAAACATAGGAGAATAATTAATTTAAGCATGCAATGTTTCAATCAAATTCGAGTTATGAATACCAATACTTTCATATTGTGAGTATCAATTCATGAATACCAAAAGATATTATTTGTGATTCCAATTTTGCAAGATCAAGATTATGATTTAGATAAAACTCATTCAAGTCAAATCGTTAACTTGAAACTCATAATCAAGTCATCAAAATCAATTTCGAGATTCACAAAATATCATGAAATCATTAATCTCGATCAGATGGGAAAGGTATTTTTAATTGATTCTTTTTCATCTAAGCATGCCTTAGTTTTTATATGCCAAATCAAGATAAGTATGAAGGTTCAAGACGTAAAGGCAAAATCTTATAAAACAACTCATCAGGCAAGATTTTAAACATCTATTTTTAAGTCATATTAAGAGTAAGTCAATGATTCAATTATCTCATGTCATGAATTCCAATAGGCATCTCAAATTATCAACATCACAATAAAAAGATATTTCAAAAAGATTTATCGATAAGTGATTCATTTGTATCATTTCATTCATTCGGAAGATTTTCCTCTTTGGTAAATAAATCTAGGAGAACAAAATGAATTAAGGGAGATGTAACATGATTGAAGCATTGAACATGATTCATACTTAAAATGTGTCTCATGTCATAAGTATGAATCAAGCATTTGTGAAATCTGAAATCATCCTCAAAGTCACATTCAATAAATTCATACATGACAAGCATAGATTTATTGAAAAGACGATAAGATAGAGGATCGCATTTCATTTTTATTAATTTCTATTCATGTGATTTGCTTCTTATAAGCATGTCTTTACCTTTAATAAAACAAGTGTCAACATTTAAGACGGAAAGGTAAAAAACAAATCATCAAGCATGATTCCATGATAACATCCTTTAATTATCTTGATATTCACCATCAAGTATGATTTCAAAAAGTATGTTAAAAAGAAATCATTAAGACCAAATGCATGATATACTCATTTATTTTCAAAATATTCATCCTGTTTATTTTCATGAGATTCACAAGATTGGTAAAATAAATTCATTAATCCCAATAGGATAGAAAATTCATTTCCATTTCATACAATTAATTTCATGTGAGGGTATTCAAGTCTTTTGTGAAAACATGTATCATTATTTAAAACTGAAACATAAGTTTCGTCATGAAGCTGTCAAGACCAAACACATCATGATATCACATCTATCATCAAAAGACTATCAAGAAATTCATAGATGTACATGCACTATGTCATCTTAATATGTCATGAGAATTTCATCTTAATTCATCATAAAAACGATTAGACCAAAAACATATTAATCTAAAATGAGAGTTTCAAATCAACATTTACTTCAAAAACTCATGCATGATATAAAATCATCAAGATACACATGCATGGATTAAACCTAAGCATTATCACATATCATATAATTATCATCCCTAATGTTGCATACATCATTCAACATTTCAAAACATAACATGCATGAAACCTTAGCAATATACTTTTCATGATCAATTTTTTAATTTTTCAATGATGCTAAAAAGAAAAACATGATATAATTTTTGAAAAATAATTTTTTATTTCCTATTCCTACTATCTAAATTAAGCACTCATGAAAAACATCAAGTAATTTCAAAATAATTCAAGAGAGTTGAGTTACTTACCTTGTAGTCAAAGCTCGTCAAAGCCCAATTCGCCGTTTCACCTTTGGAAGTTCTTGATTCATCCTTGGTTTCCTTCCTCTTCTTTGGCCTCTTCCTCCATTCAAGTTCATTGTTTAGTTTAGATTTTTGTTCAATAAACTTATTAAGATTTAGTGTTCGAAGTTCAAGTTCATCATTGTCCTCATCACTTGAGTCATCGCTCAAGTGGTATTCATTTGTCCGGAGTTCCAAATCCTTCCTATTCTTTGGAAGGTGACTCAAGTGCTCATCGGGTTCAAAATATTCCAAAAGTGTCATTTCATAGGTCATTAATGACCCGATTAATTCTTCTAATGGAAAATTATTTAAATTTTTATCTCTTGTATTACGATTATTTTAGGATCCCACCTTTTTGGAAGGGATCTTAAGATCTTGCTTACGAGATCAAAATTTAAAAAAAATTTACTAAGAACTTTTAGATTATTAACGACATCCGTGAAACGGGTGTACATGTCGCCTATAGTCTCGCTTGGTTGCATTCGAAAAAGCTCAAAATCATGCAATAAAATGTTAACTTTTGAGTCTTTGATTCTACTAGTTCCCTCATGCGTGATTTCAAGTGTTCGTCAAATATCAAAAGCCGTTTCGCACGTAGAAATCTGATTGAACTCATTTTTGTCCAAAGCGCAAAATAAGGCATTCATAGCCTTTGCGTTTAAAGAGAAATACTTCTTCACTAAATTCAACCATTCGTTTATCGGTTTAGAGGGAAGTTGAAAACCATTTTTAACAATATTCCATAAATCCAAATTTATAGAAATAAAAAAAACTCTCATTCAAGTTTTCCAACAAGTGTAGTCCAATCCATTAAACAATGGTGGACAAACAACCGATAAGCCCTCTTGAAAGCCATGAAGAGCCATTTCTCTCGGGTGTAAATCCGAAATGAGAAATACCGAGCTCTGATACCAATTGTTAGGATTAAGAGCACTAAGAGGGGGGGGGGAGGGGGTGAATTAGTGCAGCGAAAAACTTTCGACGATTTAAAACAACGTTCGTACGATAAAAACAATTTCGGTAAGAAAGTCGATTAGGAAATCACTTTAACTTATGATTAAGTGAGATGCAGTTAAAGTAAAGATATAGAGGTAGTTTGTAGTTAAGATAAAGATCAAAATGTAATTGCAAACCGAAATACGACGTTTATACGATAAAAGCGATTTCGGTATGAAAGCTTATTCGGAAGTTGCTTTAACTTAGATTCAGAGAAATGCAGTTAAAGTAAAGCTATGGAGGCAGTTTGCAGTTAAGATAGAGAACAAAAAGTAAATGCAAACCAAGATTTAGAGTGGTTCGGTCAATCTTGACCTACATCCACTTTTGGCTTCCTCCTCCGATGAGGTCAACAACATCTACTAGAGGCCTTTCTTCAATAGGCGAAGGCCAACCACCCTTTTATAGTTTCACTCCTTTTGATAGGCTTAGGAGACAACCCTTACAAACTTTTCTCTCCTCTCTTGAAAGATCAAAACTTGGAAGAAAAGAGGGAGGAGAACTTCTAGCCTTTACAATACTTTTGAGCTCTAAAAATCACAGAGTAAGATTAGATTTTTGGTGCCCTTTCATTGCTGAAAGGGTGGGATATTTATAGGACCTAATCCAGTTTGAATTATGAGCTCAAAATTGTCATTTCTCGAAATTCCGAGGTCTGGCGGTTCCACCGCCTGATTGGGGCAATTGCACCGCCTGGCAGAGCTCGAAGACTGAGCCTCTGGGTGGTGCCACCTCTTGTCAGGGGTGATTGCACCTTCTGGCAGAGCTTGGAGACTGAGCTCAGGCGGTGCCACCGACTGACTGGGGCAGTTCAACCGCTTGGCAAAGCTCGAAGATCGAGCTCCTAGGCGGTGCCACCTCTTGTCAGGGGCGGTTGCACCTCCTGGTAGAGCTCGAAGACCGAACTTAGGTGGTGCCACTAAGTGGATCGTCACAAGTCTAGGAGTTTGCCGGAAGTCTGCAGGGACATCTTCGAGGGTTCATCGGATGTTCGTCGGAAGATCGCTGGAAGCTCGTAGGAAGAAGCGATTGACGCACCGGAGCAAGTTACAGTAAATGTCTTAAGATATATCATAGTTAGCATGATAATTAAGTTAGAAATGGGAGGTGATCCAATTAACTTAATCTTGGGGCAATTGGGCCCTTGATAGACCCAGATTGGGCCGAATGGATCAGCCCATTCGAACCTAGATTTCTTGGCTAACGGTGGCACCGCCCAGGAGCTCGATCTCCGAGCTCCTTTGGCAAGCTCCTGGACTTCTCGGATTTGTTCCCGTAGAACCTCCGACGACCGTCCGGACTTCCGTCGAACCCCCAATGTGATTATAGTCTTGACTCCGGCGCAACTCCTGCTGCATGTCTTACTTCCATTGTAGTTAATCCTGCACATGTAAAACAAAACTTCGATCGAGACAATTAATCCTAAGCAATTATCTAAGTTATCTAGCATGTCATTGGTCCCTCGACGCTTCGTCCGATTCTTCGGCGCATCGTCCTCTCCTGTGGCCTATTGTCCAATCGGCCAGTTGACTCCACAACTCCGATATCCTTGGCACAATACTCGCTCTTCTTGGCCCGATGCCCGAGTCCATGGCCCGAAGCCTTCTGTCGATACGTCGACCGATCCATCGGCCCGACGTCCAAACTTCTGACATGTTCCTCCGGCCCAACATGATTTTTCCTGCTTTAATTGTTTCATCCTAATCGAAACAACCTGCGTCACTCAAAACGAAATTAAATCATAAACATATATCAAGTGGTTTCATCATCAAAATACGAGATTCAACATGATGAATATCTTGATCCTTGAAAGATGAATGTTATTGTGTGATGATTACTTGCAAGAATGACGATTTGATTTCACATGATATTTTGAATTAACTCGTTTCATAAATTCGATTCTTAATGGATTCCCCCCTTACCTTCCTTCCTCTTCTTTATGCAAAGCTTTGATGACAAGGGGGATAATCTCTCTCTTTAATGTTGATAAATTTTGATGTTAATAACTTTTGAATGTTACCATGCAACGAGGCAATATGGATTGGATAAATTAGTGTGAAACTTGTTTGAATTTTTACCACACTTGCATTCTTGAATTGTTCTCCTCGTTGTTGATGACAAAGAAGGAGAAATGATTGTTAGGATCGGAGTGGCACTAAGAGGGGGGGGTGAATTAGTGCAGCGGATTAAAACTTCGGTTTTAGTAAAATCTTTCGTACGATAAGAACGGAACTTGAAAAGCTTAACTTGAAAGCGTATTCTTAAAGTTGCGTAGCAAAGGTAATGATGAAACAAAGTAAGTAAGAAGATTTGCAGTAATGTAAATGACAATAAGAAATGCAAACAAGAGATTACGCCATTTTTAAAGTGGTTCGGTCAAGTGACCTACATCCACTTGCGAGGCCCCTTTTCGATGAGGCTTCCACCTTCCACTAGCAAATCTCTTGAAAGTGAAGGGTGAATACCCCTCTTACAACTTTTACAAGCGGTTCACTCTCTTACAGATTTTCAACAAGAAAGAAGGAGGTGAACACTAGCAAATTAAAAACAAGACAAGCTAACACTTTTCTAAGGCTTTTCTCTCAAACACTTGCTGCTCAAAAAGTTGTTCTCTCAGCTGAGATTTGAGGGGTATTTATAGGCCTCAAGAGGATTCAAATTTGGGCTTCAAAATTTGAATTCTCTTTGGGTTCCCGCTGCTGGAGGTGCCACCGCCCAGCCAAGCGGTGCCACCGCCCAGCACTCGGGTGCTGGGCGGTGCCACCGCACAGCCAGGAGGTGTCACCGCCCAGCTCTCGGGTGCTGGGCGGTGCCACCGCCCAGCCCAGGCGGTGCCACCGCCTAGGCTAAATCAGCTCACTGGTTAGGCTCCAAACTTGGCCCAAACCAGTCCGAACTCGGGTCCAATTGGCCCCTACTTGGGTTATAGGATTAACACCTAATCCTAACCCTAATTAACATGCTAACTACGAATTTAAAGACATTTTCTAAGCTATTACAAAGTCCGTAAGTCAAGACTTCTTCCGGCGAGCTTCTGGCGAACTTCCGGCGGTCTTCCGATAAACTCTCGGAAACCATTCTGCGGACTCCCGGCAAGCTCCTAGACTTCACGATTTGATCTTGGCGAGTTCCGATGAGCTTCTTCGGCAAGCTCCGATCTTTCTCGGCGAGCTTCGCGAACTTCCAACGAACCTTCCGGCGAGCTTCCGAAAAACCCTTCGGCAAGCTCCCTACTCATTCTCGGTTAGTTCCGGCAGCATTCCCGACGAACCTTCGGACTTCCGTCGAACTCTCGAACTCCCAACGAATTCTTCGCGCTTGACTCCGGCACTTTGTTTTGCTTTATGTCTTTGTCGTTATCGTAGTTAATCCTGCACACACAAGCAAACACTCTACTCCGATCTAGACAATTATTATAACGCAAATTGACATTCTATTGCTAGGCACGTCATTGGTTGGCGCTTCATCCGATTCTTCGGTGCATCATCCTCTCTTGCGGCTTGTTGCCCAATCGGCGGTTGACCTCCGCAACCCTGATATCCTTGGCGCAATTTCGCTCTCCTTGGCCCGATGCCCGACGCCCGAAGCCTTCTGCCATCCAATATCCTGACGTGATCTCCTCCGACGCAATGTCAATTCCTCCTGCGTTAATTGTCTAATCCTGATCGAGTAGACCTGTATCACTCAAAATGTAGTCAAACATTTAAACACAATCAATTAGTTTCATCATCAAAATCCGAGATTCAACAATCTCCCCCTTTTTTATGATGACAACTAATTGATGACTAACGGAGTTAACCTTAACTCCCCGGAGTTTAACTAAACTCCCCCTATCAATATGCCATTGATAGAACACTTGGATTATCCCAAATCCAAGTAACATTCATCACATGTTATGAAAAACATTTAAACTATCATGCAAATATATAAAATATTTAATTCAATGCATGAAGTCATCAATATACTTCTCCCCCTATGTCATCAACAAAAAGGAGAAGTAGCTCTAGCTATTTTAAAAGATATGCAAGTTTTTGCAACATAAAGCTAGATTTTCATCACAACATATAAGCACAAAAGTATAGCAAGATTCTTAAGTTCAATCATGGCAATTCAACACTTGCTTCTTGTGCAAGAGTGCACTTTGCTTTTCTTTGCAATGTGCATGATAGTATTTCTTTGTAATATTCAAAATAGCAAATTGTACATCATGCTAGCTAGCATATTAAAGATGTTCAAGACAGTAAGTTTTTCTTCTCTTTTGAGAAGTGTTATTTTTGCTTCCTTTACAAAGTGCAAGCTAGCAAAGTATTTGAAAAAGTGAGCAAGTTTTGTAACATACAAGCTAGTAAAAATTTGAAAAGCAAATACAAGATAGCTTTCTTGTTGAAGTGTGTAAGCTATCGATTCTTACTTCCTATTACAATGTGCAGGTTGCAAGTCTTGCTTCTTGAGATGGGCAAGATAATGATGTTCAAGAAGACAACTTTTGCTTCTTGAAATAAGCAAGTTAGCAATCTTTGCTACTTAAGATAGGCAAGCAAGCAATCAAGTTTTTGCATCTTCTTGACTTGTGCAAGCAAGTTATCTCCCCCTTTGTCATTGTCAAAAAGAAGGGAAGACCCATTACATCAATTATGACAAAGGTAAGTATCAATCTTAATTGTGCATCATCATATTTTCAAATTAGAATATGCACATTTTAAAAAACCTTATATTCATTCATGCATGATATTGAATAAATCGATCAACATTATAAGGATATCATACATGATACTAAAATTTTTAACTATTTATCAACATTTTGATCATGATACCAAATATTCATCATTTAGAGTATTCATGATACAAAACATTAAATCAATATTTATAATACATCATTTTAGCGACAACTCATAGTATTTTAAATCATGATTTACATCATATGTAATACATCACATCATAATTAGAAAGCACAAGTATTGCATATATCATTGCAAATCATAAATGTTTCATATCATGATGGTATCAATTTGTCAAATTATATCCTACCAAAAACTTATCCCCATTTGTATTTCATGCATAATTTCACTTTATCACATTAGGAGTATCAAGAGGAATTAATTGGGTGATGAGATTAATATTTCACGAATACATGGAATTGTATAAAAAATCATATCATAAGTGTTTCATACATTCATATCATCACATGAAGGAATATAAACAAAAATTAGTGATGAGATCTTACTTCATGAATACAATAAAATTCATATAGCATATCATGGTTTATTAGAATTAGTCTTCCTTTTGGTGAATAACAAAAAGAGTGGTAGGAGAGCAAGATCTCAATTCATGCATATCAAATATTCAATCATCAAAATCATGAACCATCTAGAAAATTCTCCTCTTTAAATATTCAAAGAGAGAATCATGATGAACATTCTTGGTTTACATAAAGTTTCAAACATAATTGTCAAGATTATGAATACTAAAAGACTATGAAACATTTCGACAAATCTCCTTTTAAATAGAAAAGAAAATGTTGATTCATAAAGGATTTCATGTTATGAATTTCAAGAGATCAAGATCATGATTTCAATAAAAAAATTATTCAAATTTAAATCATCAAAATCATTATCAAAATCCAAGAGATTCACAAAGATGATACAAATGGATTCATCAAAATCAATAAGATTGAGCAAAATAATTTTCAAGAATGTTATCCTCTTTTCGATTATTTCAAAACATATGATTTTGTTTCATTTATACCAAATAAAAACATTTATCATGTTTAAAACCGAAAGAGTAAGATTTATTACAACAAAAATCAATAAGGTACTTTCATTATGGTAAAAATCAATGATCCATAAATCGTAAAAGATTCATCATCCATAATTTCGAAATTTATTAAGCATGATCATTATGCATGACACTAAAACATGGTTTCAAAATGTTTAATATTTTCATTGCACAATTTAATCATTATGCATCATCATATTTTTAAATTCGAACATGCACAATTTCAAAACTATATCTTTTATTTTTCATGCATGATACAAATAAATCAATCATCAATATCGGCATATCATACATGATATTCAAGCATTCATGATAAATCATTTTGGCAACATGATCATAGCTATTCAAATGATAGTATCTAAATGTCAAAATTCATTACATCCTATCATGCATGATCATTAACTTCTTATTTGAATTTCATGCATTATTTTGTTTCATCACATAAGGAATATCAAGAAGAGTTATTGGGTGATGAGATAAATATTTCATGAGTACAAGGAATTGCATGAAAATCATATCATGAAAAGATAATAATAGAAGACACGTTTTGTTTTGAAAAATCTCCTCTTAAATAATCAAGAAAAAATCTTAGGAGATCATGATATAGATAAAATTCATTCAATCTTAGAATAAGATATTAATTCAAGCATATAAAATTTCTCAATTCATTATGAATCATAAAAAGAATTGTGGTTCCGAAATATCATGATTCATTTAGAAAAATTTTCTCTTTAGTGCACAATAAGAAGAAATATAGCAATGATACCAATCATAATTCATTTGGATAATAGATGCTAAAAAGGAACATTGAGGATACAAGATCTTGATTTTTATAGAGTAAATCTCAAGTTATAAATCTCGAAAAATCAAGATAAAGCTTATTCAAATTCAAATCATCAAATCAAAATCATTTTCAAGATATTCATAAAAAGATGATAAAATAGATTCATCAAACCAAGAATTTTCAAGAAAAATACTTTTATCTATTTAGTTGTTTCATATAAGTATGCCTTTGTCCTTTTTGTGCCAAAAAATATATATATATATCATCAATCATTTAGGATCGAAAAACAAATTTCTTCATAACAACCATCAAGATCATTATGTATAACTTTTAAAATCTCATGCATAAAATGGTATTAAAACATTTAATATTTTCATTCCATCATTTTGCATTTTTATTGAACATAATTTTGAATGATTCTTATAGATAACTAAAACTTCTTTAGTTTTAATTTATATGATTAACTTTATCTTAGCATGCTCAAATTTTGTTCATATGTCAAAACCATACATCATGTTTGAAAACCAAAGACAAGGTTCAAAAAAAAATCATCAAGCCTTCCATTCAAAAGTCATGCATCGTTATTGAAAATCAATATGGAAATCGTCAAAATACAAATTCTTGCTTCTCAATCACATATATAAGATTAATCTTACTAGGTGTATAAGCATTAGATTTATATCTAACATTTTACTGCATTAACATAACACATGCAATTTTCAAGAAAATTAATCCTAAACTAAATTAAAAATAACTCAAGAAAGTATTATGTAATATCGAAATAAATTAGTGGGATTTTGATTACCTCATTGTTGAAAGAGGGTGAGGCATAGTTTGCCACCTCGCCTTTCTTGATTTTCTCCTCGTCTTCGGAAGAGCTCAATTCATCCCAACTTTTGTTCTTCTTGCGTTCAAAGCAAGTAGTTCCATTCTTTTTGCTTTTTAATTTTTGTTTCATTAGTAGTTTAAGTTCACCATCACTTGAGCTTATGCTCGAGTGGTCTTCATGTGTTCTATGTCCCAAATCCTTCCTATCATTTGGAAGGTTGTTCTCGAGTTTCTTTTTTGTCACATTGTTCATTTCGTAGGTCATTAAAGACCCAATAAGTTCTTCGAGAGGGAATGTTTTAAGGCCCTTGGCCTCTTGAATGGCCGTAACTTTTGGATCCCAACTTTTTGGAAGGGATCTTAAGATTTTAGTAACTAGTTCAAAATTAGAAAAACTTTTACCAAGAGCTTTGAGTCCATTGATGACTTCCGTGAACCGGGTGTACATGTCTCCGATGGACTCACTTGGTTTCATTCGGAAAAGTTCGTAAGAATGCACAAGAATATTGATTTTGGACTCTTTCACTCGGCTAGTGCCTTCATGAGTGACCTCTAGAGTTCTCCAAATATCAAAAGCCGAGTCACACATCGAAACACGATTAAATTCATTTTTGTAAAGTGCACAATATAAGGCATTCATAGCCTTTGCATTTAGAGAAAACATCTTCTTCTCCAAATCATTCCAATGGTTCATCGGGAGAGAAGACATTTCAAATTCATTTTCGACTATGTGCCATAAATTCAAATCCAAAGAAAGTAAGAAAACTCTCATTTGAGATTTCCAACAAGTGTAGTCCGTCCCATTGAAAAAGGGAGGACGAATGAGAGAATGACCCTCTTGAAAGCCATAAAGAGCCATTTCTATTTGGGTGTTAAACCAAAGTAGAAAACCGTGGCTCTGATACCAATTGTTAGGATCGGAGTGGCACTAAGAGGGGGGGGTGAATTAGTGCAGCGGATTAAAACTTCGGTTTTAGTAAAATCTTTCGTACGATAAGAACGGAACTTGAAAAGCTTAACTTGAAAGCGTATTCTTAAAGTTGCGCAGCAAAGGTAATGATGAAACAAAGCAAGTAAGAAGATTTGCAGTAATGTAAATAACAATAAGAAATGTAAACCAGAGATTACACCGTTTTTAAAGTGGTTCGGTCAAGTGACCTACATCCACTTGCGAGGCCCCTCTTCGATGAGGCTTCCACATTCCACTAGCAAATCTCTTGAAAGTGAAGGGTGAATACCCCTCTTACAACTTTTACAAGCGGTTCACTCTCTTACAGATTTTCAACAAGAAAGAAGGAGGTGAACACTAGCAAATTAAAAACAAGACAAGCTAACACTTTTCTAAGGCTTTTCTCTCAAACACTTGCTGCTCAAAAAGTTGTTCTCTCAGCTGAGATTTGAGGGGTATTTATAGGCCTCAAGAGGATTCAAATTTGGGCTTCAAAATTTGAATTCTCTTTGGGTTCCCGCTGCTGGTGGTGCCACCGCCCAGCCAAGCGGTGCCACCGCCCAGTGCTCGGGTGCTGGGCGGTGCCACCGCCCAGCCAGGAGGTGTCACCGCCCAGCTCTCGGGTGCTGGGCGGTGCCACCGCCTAGGCTAAATCAGCTCACTGGTTGGGCTCCAAACTTGGCCCAAACCAGTCCGAACTCGGGTCCAATTGGCCCCTACTTGGGTTATAGGATTAACACCTAATCCTAACCCTAATTAACATGCTATCTACGAATTTAAAGACATTTTCTAAGCTATTACAAAGTCCGTAAGTCAAGACTTCTTCCAGCGAGCTTCTGGCGAACTTCCGGCGGTCTTCCGATAAACTCTCGGAAACCATTCTGCGGACTCCCGGCAAGCTCCTAGACTTCACGATTTGATCTTGGCGAGTTCCGATGAGCTTCTTCGGCAAGCTCCGATCTTTCTCGGCGAGCTTCGCGAACTTCCAACGAACCTTCCGGCGAGCTTCTGAAAAACCCTTCGGCAAGCTCCCTACTCATTCTCGGTTAGTTCCGGCAGCATTCCCGACGAACCTTCGGACTTCCGTCGAACTCTCGAACTCCCAACGAATCCTTCGCGCTTGACTCCGGCACTTTGTTTTGCTTTATGTCTTTGTCGTTATCGTAGTTAATCCTGCACACACAAGCAAACACTCTACTCCGATCTAGACAATTATTATAACGCAAATTGACATTCTATTGCCCGGCACGTCATTGGTTGGCGCTTCGTCCGATTCTTCGGTGCATCGTCCTCTCTTGCGGCTTGTTGCCCAATCGGCGGTTGACCTCCGCAACCCCGATATCCTTGGCGCAATTTCGCTCTCCTTGGCCCGATGCCCGACGCCCGAAGCCTTTTGCCATCCAATATCCTGACGTGATCTCCTCCGACGCAACGTCAATTCCTCCTGCGTTAATTGTCTAATCCTGATCGAGTAGACCTGTATCACTCAAAATGTAGTCAAACATTTAAACATAATCAATTAGTTTCATCATCAAAATCCGAGATTCAACAATGATACCAAAATATAACAAAATTGATGACCAATTAGCATTGGCATTATAAATATATGCAATATATCTTATCGTAAATATGCTTGTATCTTATCATAAATGCTCGAAATATGATTGGTATCGTTAAATACAAATACTTGAAAAATATCAAATATTTACTAGAAATATACCGTAATGTGGCATAATTACTTATGTGGCATGATTACTTTTAAATGTTTCATTCCTAGTATCATGCTTGATTTCGTATCAAATTGTTATGATAAGGTATCGAATGCTTAACTTGCTATTTACAATTGATACCATTATGAATTGTCATTCGTATCATCTTTCGAAATTTGAAAATGGATACATTGTATCATATTTTGAATCGGTGAATCATGATAAGTATCATATTGTGCATGATTGAATAATAACTTATCAGTTTGATTCTTGAATTCAAAAGCCTTGAATTCAAAAATATCTTTTCTCAAAATATGGCATATAGATGGGGGAGTTTAGGTTAACTCCTTCACCAATTGGTTATCATCATTAAAAAAGGGGTGATTGTTGAATCTCGGATTTTGATGATGAAATCAATTGGTGAATTGTTTGACCTATTCTATGTGTTGGGATAAGTGTGCAATATTAACTACGATAGCAGTAAGGCATAAAGCAGATGATGGGCTGGAGTCGAAGATTCGGATAATGTTATGGAAGTGTGTCGGGAGCTCACCACGAGTTCGTTAGAAGTTCGCTGGAGACTCGTCAGAAGATCGCCGATAGCACATCGAAAGATCGCCAAGAGTTCGTCGAAAGATTGCCGAGAGTTCGCCGGAAGTTTCGTCGAGAAGTTCGCCGAAGGAAAAATCGACATACCAGACTAATTGCTTGCCTTAATCATAGTTAGAACATTAGTTGAGTTAGGATTGGGAGGTAATCCCAATAACTCGGTCAGGGGCCAACTGGGCCCTTAACAGGGCTTAATTGGCCGGATAGAACAGCCCATTCAGCACCTGAAATCATGACCAGTGGTGGCACCGCCTGGCATACTCGGTCTCCTAGGTGTTGAGATTATTCAAGAGAGGTGTGAGACTTGTAAAAGTTATCTCCTAAACCCGTGAAAAAGAGAATCCACTGTAAAGAGGTGGTTGGTCTTCGCCTATTGAAAGAAGACCATTAGTGGATGCCGATAACCTCGACGGAGGAGGAATCGATAGTGGATGTTGGTCACAATGATCGAACCACTCTAAATTTTGGTTTGCTTTTCTAGTTGTGCAATTTACATTACTGTAAATTTCCTTAACCTTCTCTTTACACTATTACGAAAGCTTTTAAGTTCAATTTCTTTCCAAAACAGATTGAATCAAAATGAATATTTTTCGGAATCAACGCTTTTTTTTCACTACACTAATTCACCCCACTGCCTCCCCACCACTCCTTGTGCCTCTCTTGATCGTAATATTTTTTGCCTTCCTTTTCTTTCTGGTCCCACCGGTATATAGAACTAGCTACTCTTTCTTGATAGTGCTCTCTGCTTCCCTCAACATATTGAGGAGATCAGGGAGAGTCACCTTAAGCTTGTTCATTTTAAAATTTATTATGAATTAAGAAAATGAATCTAGTAGGGACTAAAGCACAAGATCCACATACATGTTATCCTCTAAGACCATTAATAGACTTGTGAGTTTCTTTGTCCACTCAATCATCCATTGAACATGGTTTTGAACTAGTGTCCCCTCAATCATCATAGTAGGGAAGAGGCTCTTCGATATCTTATATCGTGAGTTATTCCCTATTCCTCAAACAGTTTGTGGGCATGCAAGAGAATGGATCTAGCATCCATTTTTTCATACTATCTATATAACTTGAGAGTCATGGAGCCCAACATATAACACTGAGCAAGAGTGAAATCATCTATGTACTTCAATTAGCAAGCGATCTCATCCTCGCTTGTCCCTTCCTTGGGTGCAAGTATCACTGTATCAAGGATGTACGTAATTTTCTCCACCGTGAGAATAACTCTCAGGTTATAGAGCCAATCTGTATAGTTTGGACTAGTGAGGCAGTTGACATCAAGTATGCCACGTAAGGGATTTGAAAGTAACATTTTCTGAAAATAAATATGTAGCAAAAACATATAACATGCAGACTTTATAAAAAGTAAACAACTAAAATATGGTCTTCTATTTTATTCTGCTCCTATTATTTTCTCACGAAGCACACAATTCCCTATGTAATATGAATCGGAGATCTCTAGCAGATCTCTAGTGGAGATCGGGATCCAATCGACATCTCAGTGTAACCTCGAGGGACTTGGTCAATTACGCTAAGCCCAAAAGGTTAACAATTCTTGACGATCATAACTCCTTATGACTCCTGTTCTATTTGGCCTCTAAACTAACATGGTCTCGAGGGACTCGACTAACCATGATGTTCAGTTAAGTCATCACTATCGTTACAAGATAAGTCTGTTTCGATAATATACCCTTGAGGGACTCGACCAAGTATTCAATGTCCTTAGGTCACCGGTGACATCTTTATGTCATAGGCAAGATCTCGAATCGTAATATAGATGAGCCTTGAGGGACTCGACCAACTCAACTTACGTCGAGAATCGATTTCTTCTTATAACGATGGAAGGCCACATGGGTCAATCTAATTGTCTCACATTTTCCGACTTAATATTGTCGATAGAGGTGATTTTGTTTTGGTCTCCCAATATGTTATGTCACACACATATATATTTAATATATATCTACATAACATGGAAATATATATACATGTCTGGTAGGTGTATAAACGATCACACATCACATATTTGTTGAATCTCGTATTTTGATGATGAAACCAATTGATAATTGTTTATGATTTAATATGTGTTTTGAGTGATGTAGGATGCTTTGATTAGGATGAGTTAATTAAAGCAGGAAAAATCATGTTGTGCCGGAGGAAAACATGTCAGAAGTGTTGAATCTCGGATTTTGATGATATAATCAATTGGTGGGTTAATTGATCTAATCCATATTATTGAGTTAAGTGTGCAGGATTAACTACGATAACCAGAAAACATAAAGCAAGGATATCGGAGTCGAGCTCGATGGACGTTTAAGAGACCGAAGAATCACTAGAGATGCTGCCGGAACCAACCGAGATGAAATCGGGAACGTGTCGGAAGTTCGCCGAAAAAATCGTCGGAGGCTCGCGGAGATCACCGAGAAGGCTCGGCTACTCGTTAAAGTCATCACAAAGATTGGGAGCTTGCAGGGAGTCCGTCGGAAGAAGTTCGTCGGAAAGCTCGCCGGAACAAGACTCGACGTTCGCGGTTAAAAAACTTGCTTAGGATGTTTTTTTTGTGTTATGTAGTTCACCTGTAATTAGGATTAGGATTAAGAGATAATCCTATAACCTGGTTAGGGGCCAACTGGGCCCAAAGTCAGATTTGGTTTGGGCGAAAATTAAGCCAAACCAATGAATCGGAAAGCCAGGCGGTGGAACCGCCTGGCTGGGCAGTGAAACCGCCCAGCACCCGAGTGCTGGGCGGTGACACCTCCTTGGCTAGGCGGTTGCACCGTCCAGCACCCGAGCGCTGGGCGGTGGCACCGCCTGGCTGGGCGGTGGCACCTCCAGCACCAGGAACCCTAAGAGAATTCAAATTTTGAAGCCAAAAATTTGAATCCTCTTGAGGCCTATAAATACCCCTCAAATCTCAGCTGAGGTTACAACTTTTGAGAAGCATTTTGATTGAGAGAAAAGTCTTAGAAAGTCTTAGCAAGTATTGTTTTCAATTTGCTAGAGAGTTCTCCTCCTTCTTTCTTATTGAAAATTTGTAAGAGGTTGAGCTGCTTGTAAAAGGTTGTAAGAGGGGTGTTTACCCTTCCATTTCAAGAGACTTGCTAGTGGAAGGTGGGAGCCTCATCGAAGAGGGGCCTCGCAAGTGGAGTAGGTCATTTGACCGAACCACTCTAAAAATCGACGTAATCTCTGGTTTGCTTTTTATTATTGTCATTTACATTACTGCAAATCTTCTTACTGCTTTAGTTCCTTATTACTCTTGCTGCGTAACTTTAAGAATACGCCTTCAAATTAAATTTCTCAAGTTTCGTTCTTAACGTACGAAAGATTTTATTAAAATCGAAGTTTTAATCCGCTGCACTAATTCACCCCCCCCTCTTAGTGCCGCTCCGATCCTAACAAGAAGATTGGACGTTGAGCTGGAGGAACGGTCGACGTATCGATAGAAGGCTTCGGGCCATGGATTCAGGTATCGAGCCAAGAAGAGCGGATATTACGCCAAGGATATAAGAGTTGCGGAGTCAATTGGCCGATTGGGCAATAGGTCGCAAGAGAGGATGATGCGTCGAAGAATCGAATGAAGCGTTGAGGGACCAATGATATTCCAGACAACATGATTAACGCTTAGTATTAATTATCTAGATCGAAGTGTGTTTTTACATATGCAGGATTAACTACGATAGTAAGGAATGAAGCAAAATGAAGTCCCGAAGTTAAAGACGTGACTTCGTTGGGAGTTTGAGAGTTCGTCGGAAGTTCAGATGTTCATCGAAAGTTCTGGCAGAACCAGCCGAGAAGTCTCGGAGCTTGCTAGAGAAGCTTATTGGAACTCACCAAGAAGATCATCATAAAGTCTAGGAACTTGCCGGGAGTCCACCGGAACATTGCCGAAAGATCGTCGGAAGTTCGCTGGAAGATCATCGGAAGCTCGCTGGAAGAATAGACTTACGGACTTGTTTAGCTCAGATTATGTCTTAGATTTCGTAGTTAGCACGTAATTGGGTTTGGATTTGGGCGAACCCAATTAGGGGCTAGCAAGGCCCATGTAAGGATTGTGTTGGGCCCAATGAGAGGCCCAAACAGTACCCCAAGAAGTCTCATCGTCATGGCACAGTCTTCGAGACTATGTCAAGCGGTGGTACTGCCAGTTTGGGTGGTTGTACCGCCCCTAGAAGGGTGTCAGGCATTGGGCGGTAGTACCGCCCAACACAGGCGGTGGTACTGCCCGTGCCCGAGGAACCCGGGATGTGAAATTTTTAGGCTCTAAGTTTGAATCAACTTGAAGCCTATAAATACCCCTCTTATCCTTGGTTAAAACACACAAGCACAGAGTATTCAAAAGTGAGAAAATGCTACTGCAATCTCTTTAGAAATTCCCTCCTCCACTGTAAGTTTAGAATTCTGTAAGAGGAGTGTGAGTGCTTGTAAGGGTTGTCTCCTAAACCCGTGAAAAGGAGAAGAGGGGTGTAAAAGGTGGTTGGTCTTTGCCTATTGAAGGAAGACCAATAGTAGATGTCGGTGGCCTCGACGGAAGAGGAATCGGTGATATGGATGTAGGTCACAGTGACCGAATCACTCTAAAATCTGGTTTGCATTTACTTCCTAGCATTTACATACTGCAAACTGAATCTTTACTTGCCTACTGCATTCACTTTATAAACGTACATTTTCAAGTTAAGTTTTCGAAATTGTTTTCAATGTAAATAGATTTTATTGTACAATAGTTTTTGAAGACGTGATTTTATCGCTGCACTAATTCACCCCCCCTCTTAGTGCTAACTCTCGATCCTAACAATTGGTATCAAAGCCTCGTGATTTCTCATTTGATTTAACACCTAAGAGAAATTGCTCTTTTCAACTTTCAAGAGAGTCACTCTCTCATTCGTCCTCCAATTTTCAATGGGATGGCCTACACTTATTGGAAAACTCGAATGAGAGTTTTCTTGCTTTCATTGAATCTCAATTTATGGAACATAGTCGAATTTGGTTTTAAAAGGTCTTCTCGTCCAATGAAAGATTGGAATGATTTGGAGAAGAAGTCTTTTTCTTTAAATGTTAGAGCTATGAATGCTCTATTTTGTGCCTTAGATAAAACATAGTTTAATCGGGTCTCTTTGTGTGAAACGACCTTCGATATTTGGCATATTCTCGAATTCACATACAAAGGCACGAATAAAGTTAAAGACTCTAAAATCAATCTTTTAATGCATGATTTTGAACGGTTTCATATGAAACCAAGCGAAACCATTGGAGACATATACACCCATTTTACGGATGTCGTCAATGGTTTAAAAGCTCTTGGTAAAACTTTTTCAAATTTTGAACTTGTTAGTAAAGTTTTACACTCACTTTCTAAAACTTGGGATTCAAAAGTAATGGCTTTACAAGAATCAAAAGATTTGAACCATTTCCCTCTCAAAGAACTTATCGGGTCATTGATGACCTATAAAATGACGTGCAATGCACATGAAGAACTTAAGAACCACCTTCCAAAGAACAGGAAGGATTTCGGACTAAGAACAATCAAAGACCACTCGAGCATAAGCTCAAGTGATGGTGAACTTGAACTACAAATAAAATTTAAAATGTTCATGAAACAAAAATTAAAAAACAAAAAGAACGGAACTACTTGCTATGAACACAAGAAGAAGAATGCAAATTGTGATGAATCGAGCTACTCCAAAGATGAGGAGAAAATCAAGAAAGGCAAGGTGACAAACTACGCCTTAATGGTATTCGACGATGAAGTAATCGAAAACCCCTTAATTTATTTTGAAATTACTTGATGCTTTCCATGATGCATTTTCTTTTTTATTTAGTTTAGAAATTTTTTTTTTGAAAATTACATAATGTAATGAAAATGCCAAAAATTAGGAGTCATGCTTATCATTCTAAATAATTTTTGAAAATGATCATGAAAATTGTATGAAAATACAATAAAATGTTAATCTAATGCTTGCTCACCAAATATGATTAATTTTATGTATATGCTTGAGAAGCAATAATGTATATCTTAATAATATTCATATTGCCTTCCTATTTTAAAAATGATGCATGGCTTTTGTATGCAAACTAAGCATGAAAAGTTAGATTCACCTAAAAAGAAAAATGCATGATTACAATGAACTTGATTGAAATTGCATTAAGTTTAATGAAATAATGTAATGATGCATAATGATCATGCTTAATAAATTTCGAAATTATGCATGATGATTCTTGAGATTAATGGAATATTGATTTTTATGGTAATAAAAGTGGCTTTTTTGGTTATAAGCAAGATGAATGGTTTTTATGACGAAATTTATTTTTCGATTCTAAATGTTGATGCATGTTTTTATTTGGCATAAATAAAAAACAAAGCCATGCTTGAATGAAGTAAATCACATGAATTGAAACAATTAAAAAGAGAAAAGTATTTTTCTTGAAAATTCTTTTTCTCTATCTTATTGACTTTGATGAATCCATTTGATCATCTTTTTATGAATATCTTGAAAATGATTTTGATTTGACAATTTGAATTTGAATGAGTTTGTGTTCAAATTATGATCTCGATTTCTTGGATTTATTACTTGAGATTTTTTTTCAAGATCTCTTCTTTGTACACCTACAATTTTTGCTATTTATAAAAAGAAAAGATTTGATAAAATGAATCATGTCTTTTGTAATTCAAGATGTCTTATCTTTTATGACATGATGTCGTTATATTTATGGCTTGTATGCCTTGAAATGATTGAAATATTTTATACTATTTTGTTCTCTTATTCTTTCTTGGTTACAATGATAAAAGAGAGAAAAGTTATGATCATGCATGGTAGGATGCAATTTGACAAATTAATACCATCATGATTTGAAACATTTATGATTTGGAATGATGCATGCAATGCTTATGCTTTTCATTGTGATGATATATGTGATGCATATGATGTGTATCATGAATGCTTTAAATGATGAATGTTTGGCATCATGATCAAAATATTGATAAATGCTTAATATGTATGATATGCTCATAATGATGATTAATTTATTTGGTATCATGCATGAAAAATGAAATATAAGGTTTTTAAAAATGTGCATGTTTTAATTTGAAAATATAATGATGCATAAATAAGATTAATACTTACCTTTGTCATAATTTGAAAATTGATGTAAAAGGTCTTCCCTTCTTTTTGACAATGATAAAGGGGGAGCAAAACTTGCTAGAAAGCAAATTTGCTAGTTTGCACAATTCGAAAAGAGGCAAACTTGCTAGCTTGCTAATCTCAAAAAGGAAGCAAGAAGTGCTATCTTGCAAATCTCAAGAGAAACAATGTTTGCCAAGTTACACATTTAAAAAAGAGGCAAAATAGTCCATCTTGCACATCTCAAAAGATATAAAATTTTGCTAAATTTTTTGTGTAAAATTTGATAGCTTGCATACTATAAATTTACATACCAAAAGTGCTATCTTGCCTATCTCAATATGCAAAACATACTAACTTGCACTTTGTAATAAAATCAAAATTGCTAGCTCAAACATTGCAAAGGAAGCAAAAATTTGCTAGCTTGCAACTTGCATATTTCAAGAAGCAAGAGCTGCTTTTTTAAACATCTCTAATTTGCTAGCTAGCATGATGTAGATCCTATCTTGAACATTATAAAGAAATGCTATCTTGCATATCGGAAAGAAAAGCAAATATGCCAACTTGAACATCTTTAAATTTGCTAGCTTATATGTTGTAAAACTTGCATATCTAAAATTTGATAGCTTGCATGTTCTAATATGATATGGCACTTGGTAAATTTTTGCTAGCTTGTATGATGATAAAAATGAAGATTGTGTTTATCATGCAATAAGTTGAATTAATATCACAAACACATGAGAATTGGACTTCTCCTTTTTGTTGATGACAAAGGGGGAGAAGTATGTTGATGTCATGCATGATTTGATCATGACATGTTGCTTAGATTTTTAAATCCAAGAGTCTATCAATATGGCATATTGATAGGGGGAGTTTGTTTAAACTCCGGGAGTTAAGGTTAACTCCATCATCAATTGGTTGTCATCATCAAAGTGGGGGAGATTGTTGAATCTCATATTTTGATGATGAAACCAATTGATAATTGTTTATGATTTAATCTATGTTTTGAGTGATACAGGTGCTTCAATCAGGATGAGACAATGAAAGCAGGAAATATCATATTGTGCCGGAGGAAAACATGTTAGAAGATTGGACGTCGAGTTGGAGGAACGGTCGACGTATCGACAGAAGGCTTCAGGCCGTGGATTTGGGCATCGAGCCAAAAAGAGCAAATATTGTGCCAAGGATATTAGAGTTGTAGAGTCAACTAGCCGATGGGGCAATTGGTCATAAGAGAGGATGATGCGCCGAAGAATCGGACGAAGCGTCGAGGACCAATGACATGCCGGACAACATGATTAATGCTTAGTATTAATTGTCTAGATCGAAGTGTGTTTTTACTGTTGAATCTCGTATTTTGATGATGAAACCACTTGATATATGTTTATGTTTTAATCTGCGTTTTGAGTGATGCAGGATGCTCCGATCAGGATGAGACAATTAAAGCAGGAAAAATCATGTTGTGCTAGAGGAACATGTTAGAAGATTGGACGTCAGGCCGGTAGATCGGTCGACGTATCGATAGAAGGCTTCGGGTCATGGACTCAGGCATCGGGCCAAGAAGAGCGGATATTGTGCCAAGGATATTGGAGTTGCGGAGTCAACTGGCCGAAGAATCGGACGAAGCGTCGAGGGACCAATGACATGCCGGACAACTTGGTTAATTGCTTAGGATTAATTGTCTCGATCGAAGTTTTGTATTACATGTGTAGGATTAACTATGATGGAAGTAAGACATGCTGCAGGAGTTGTGGCAGAGTCAAAGACTATGATCACGTTGGGAGTTCAAGAGTTCGACGGAAGTCCGGGCAGTCGTCGGAGGTTCTACGGGAATAAATCCGAGAAGTCTAGGAGCTTGCCAAAGAAGCTCGTCGAAACTTGCCAAGTGGATCATCGCAAGTCCAGGAGTTTGCCGGAAGTCCGTAGGAGCATCACCGAGGGTTCATTGGATGATCGACGGAAGCTTGCCGGAAGCTCGCCGGAAGAAGCGATTGACGCACCGGAGCAAGTTGCAGTAAATGTCTTAAGAAATTCGTAGTTAGCTTGATGATTAAGTTAGAAATGGGAGGTGATCCCAGTAACTTAATCTTGGGGCAATTAGGCCCTTGATAGACCTAAATTGGGCCGAATGTATCAGCCCATTCGGACCTAGATAACTTGGCTAGAGGTGGCACCGCCTGGGTCGACGGTGGCACCGCCCAAGGCTTAGTCTCCGAGCTCTGGCTGGGCGGTGCAACCGCCTCTGACAGAGGTGCAACTGCCCCAGTCAGGTGTTGGTACTGCTTGAGCTCGGTCTCCAAGCCCTGGCAGGAGTTGCAACCGCCCCTGACAGGAGGTGGCACCGCCTAGAGGCTCAGTCTTCGAGCTCTACTAGGCGGTGCAACTGCCAGACCCCAGAATTCCGGGAGATGACAATTTTGAGCTCGAAATTCAAATTGGGTTGGAGCCTATAAACACCCCACCCTTTCAGTAATGAAAGGGTAACTAAAGGCACCGAAAGCTTGATCTTACTCTGTGATTTTAGAGCTCAAAAGTGTTGTAAAGTCTAGAAGTTCTCCTCCCTCTTTTCTTCCAAGTTTTGATCTTTCAAGAGAGGAGAGAAAAGTTTGTAATGGTTGTCTCCTAAGCCCGTCAAAAGGAGTGAAACTATAAAAGGGTGGTTGGCCTTCGCCTATTGAAGGAAGGCCTCTATTGGACGTCGGTGACCTCATCGGTGGAGGAAGCCAAAAGTGGATGTAGGTCAATATTGACCGAACCACTCTAAATCTTCAGTTTGTATTTACTTTGAGCATATTATCTTTTTTGCAAACATCCTCAACAGCTTACTACCTTCTGCGCATTTACGATTATGTTTCAAAGTTTAGTTTTTTCCGAATCGGCGTTTAGACGTAAATCAGTTTTATCGTACGAATATCATATTTTAGTTTACGCTTACATTCTAATTTCCATCATAACTGCAAACTTCCTTCATAGACTTGCTTTAACTGCATCTTGCTTGATCATAAGTTAAAGTGATTTACGAATCGGCTTTTTTATCGAAATCGCTCTTATCATATGAACGCAATTTTAATCGTCGAAAGTTTTCCACTGCACTAATTCACCCCCCCCTCTTAGTGCTCTTGATCCTAACAATTGGTATCAGAGTCCGGTATTTCTCATTTCGGATTTACACTTGAGAGAAATAGCTCTTCATGGCTTTCAAGAGGGCTTATCGGTTGTTCGTCCACCATTGTTTAACGGATTGGACTACACTTACTGGAAAACTCGAATGAGAGTTTTCTTGATTTTTATGAATTTGGATTTATGGAATATTATTGAA
Organism: Musa acuminata AAA Group; assembly: GCF_036884655.1. Taxonomy (NCBI): domain Eukaryota; kingdom Viridiplantae; phylum Streptophyta; class Magnoliopsida; order Zingiberales; family Musaceae; genus Musa; species Musa acuminata. Next base: position 15,914,150 of record NC_088340.1, read on the forward strand.
AATAATTTTCAACTTCCCTCTAAACCGATGAACGAATGGTCGGTTTTGGAGAAGTATTTTTCTTTAAATGCAAAGGCTATGAATGCCTTATTTTGCGCTTTGGACAAAAATGAGTTCAATCGAATTTCTATGTGCGAAACGGCTTTTGATATTTGGCGAACACTTGAAATCACGCACGAGGGAACTAGTAGAGTCAAAGACTCAAAAATTTTTTTATTGCATGATTTTGAGCTTTTTCGAATGCAATCAAGTGAGACTATAGGAGACATATACACCCGTTTCATGGATGTCGTCAATAATCTAAGAGTTCTTGGTAAATCTTTTTCGAATTTTGATCTCGTAAGCAAGATCTTAAGATCCCATTCAAAAAGGTAGGATCCTAAAATAACGGCAATACAAGAAACAAAATATTTAAATATTTTTTCACTTGAAGAACTTATCGGTTCATTGATGACATATGAAATGGTGCACAATGCACATGATGAACATGATGAACGAAACAACCTTCCAAAGAATAGGAAGGATTTTGGACATAGAACATTTGAAGACCACTCGAGCATAAGCTCAAGTGATGGTGAACTTAAACTACAAATGAAATAAAAATTAAAAAGCAAAAAGAACGGAACTATTTGCTTTGAACGCAAGAAGAAGAACACAAAGTGGGATGAATCAAGCTCCTCCAAAGATGAGAAGAAAATCAAGAAAGACGAGGTGGCAAACTACGCCTTAACGACATTCAACGATGAGGTAATCGAAACCCCCTTAATTTATTTTGAAATTACTTGATGTTTTTCATGATGTATTTTCTTTTTTTAGAATAATTATTTTTTAAATATTACATATTAAAAAACAATATTTGAAAATGCAAGAATATGATCATGCTCGTAATTTAAAAATAATAATGAAAATTACATGTTTCATGTTAATGAAATAAAATGTTAGATTTAAATCTAATGATCATATGTATGTTTTTCTTAAGAAGAAAAAATGTGTATTTTGATTATTTCTGATTTTGATTAAAACCATGCTTAATATCTTAATGAAAATATTAAGAAGTTTAATATCATGCTATATGTGGTTAAGAAGTAATAATGTGTATCATGTTGATTTCCATTATTATTTCTCGATTTTGATTAAATAAAATCATACTTGAAGAAATGTATAATGATGTAATATTAAATATTTTGATACTATGATTGATAATTTTATGCATGATATTTTAAGTTATACATGATGATAAGCATGTGTTACTTTCATGAGTGTATTTGCAAAATATATGGCAAAAATGTGTCCGAATGCATGAACTTATTAAAATCATTTTTCGGACGTCTTTAATTCACTCACTAAATTGCTATAATGAGAACTTTACACTATTACATGCCTTAATAACATGTTGGATATTATGTGTTTTGGATACAAAAATTTCCATGATCATGAGCATGTTTTATCATCATGGTTGTGTTTGAAAATCTATAGCAATACCATGTCCGAATGTATGAAAGTATTAAATTTTATTTTTCTTGATCCTAACAATTGATATTTTTAGATTTTCTCAATATATTATTCTCTTTCGGACTTAATAAACATATGTCATATCGAGTTTGATTCATATCATTGATTTTTGACATATGGAATCAACTAGCAAATGCATCTCTCATAGACTTATCTTGTGAAAAATATCTTTCGAGAAATGGATTTGATGATTCCTTCTTATATCTTTAGAGAAATAGTTTTACGTGCAAGGATTTGATTCACACACATATCTTGATCCTTGTAAAAATGAAGTGTGCTTTAATATCCTATCAATTTTAACTTCATTCTAGTAAGCTCACTAGTGACTTTCCTCCTTCATACAAAAAAGATAATAACAAATAAATAGGAAGAAGCAATGAAAGCTCTCCCCATGTCATGTTTTCCTCAAGGTGTTTGTATAATTGATATCCTATCACTCATTGTGAAAAAATGACATAAACCTAGTTATGGCATGAATCATTACCGCACTTACGTTTAAAACTTGCTTATATCGTTCTCCTTTTTGTTGATGACAAAGGGGGAGAAAAATATGAATTGATACTATGAGTGCTATATTTGAATGCGAAATAGATGAAATGCTATGATTGCTAAATACTTGAAATGTTTGAATCATGTTAAGATATCAATAACTTGCATGGTAATTTTACTTGCTGATATCTTGCCATGTGATGAAATGCTATGATTTGTTGCTAAAATAATGCATGCAATACTTATGCTTTTTATTATGATGTATGTGATGTATTGCATATGATGTAAATGATGATTAAAATTGCCTTAATTTGAATTCAAGGTTTATCTCACTTATGAAATTTTGAAATAAGAATAATTACTCACCTTTGTCATGATTTAGAAATTGACATAAAGGGTCTTCCCTTCTTTTTGACAATAACAAAAGGGGAGATAGCTAGCTTGCACAATTCAAGAAAAAAACAAAAATTGCACTTCTCAAAAGAGAAGAAATTACTATCCTGAACATCACCGAGAATTGCTAGCTTGAAATCTCAAGAAAATGCAAAAAATGTGCTATCTTGCCTATCTCAAGATGCAAAACATGCTAACTTGCACTTTGCAATGGAAGTAAAATTGCTAGCTTAAACTTTGCAAAGGAAGCAAGAAATTGCTCATCTCAAAAGAGAAGCAAAGATTGCTAACTTGCATATTTCTAGAAGCAAAAGTACTATCTTACCTATCACAAAGAAAAGCAAATATGCCAACTTGCATATCTTTGAATTTGCTATCTTCTATGTTGTACAACTTGCATATCTAAAACTTGATAGCTTGAATGTTCTAAGCATGATATAACACTTGCTAAATTTTCTAGCTTCAAAACTGCATGATGATAAAACTTGATATTCTGTTTTTCATGCAATGAGTTAAACTTATATTCCAAACACAATAATAGTTGGACTTCTCCTTTTTGTTGATGACAAAGGGGGAGAAGTATGATGTTATGCATAAGTTCATGATGACGTGTTGCAAGTATTCATGATGAATATTGCAATGACTTGAATTCAGTTTGAATTCAAAGTTTTATCAATATGGCATATTGATAGGGGAAGTTTGTTTAAACTCCGGGAGTCAAGGATAACTCCGTCATCAAGTAGTTGTCATCATCAAAAAGGGGGAGATTATTGAATCTCGTATTTTGATGATGAAACCACTTGATATGTGTTTATGTTTTAATCTGTATTTTGAGTGACGTAGGATGCTTCGATCAGGAAAAATCATGTTGTGCCGGAGGAACATGTCAGAAGATTGGACGTCGGGCCGGTGGATCGGTCGACGTATCGACAGAAGGCTTCAGGTCGTGGACTCGTGCATCGGGCCAAGAAGAGCGGGTATTGTGCCAAGGATATCGAAGTTGCAGAGTCAAATGGCCGATTGGGCAATAGGCCGCATGAGAGGACGATGCGCCGAAGAATCGGACGAAGCGTCGAGGGACCAATGACATGCCAGACAACTTGGTTAATTGCTTAGGATTAATTGTCTCGATTGAAGTTTTGTTTTACATGTGCAGAATTAACTACGATGAAAGTAAGATATGCAATAAGAGTTGCACCAGAGTCAAGACTATGATCACGTTGGGAGTTCGAGAGTTCGATGGAAGCCCAGACGGTCGTCGGAGGTTCTATAGGAACAAAACCGAGAGGTCCAGGAGTTTGCCGGAAGTCCGTAGGAGCATCACCAAGGGTTCATCGGATGATCGACGGAAGCTTGCCAGAAGCTCACCGGAAGAAGCGATTGACACACCGGAGCAAGTTGTAGTAAATGTCTTAAGAAATTCATAGTTAGCACGATGATTAAGTTAGAAATGGGAGGTGATACCATTAACTTAATCTTGGGGCAATTGGGCCCTTAATAGACCCAAATTGGGCCGAATCAATCAACCCATTCGGACCCAAATTACTTGGCCAGAGGTGGCACCACCCAGGGCTCAGTCTCCGAGCTCTGGCTGGGCGGTGCAACCGCCTATGACAGAGGTGCAACCGCCTGAGCTCGGTCTCCGAGCTCTGGTAGGAGGTGCAATCGCCCCTGACAAGAGGTGGCACCGCCTAGGGGCTCGGTCTTCGAGCTCTGCCAGGCGGTGCAACTGCCCCAGTCAGGTGGTGCAATAGCCAGACCCCGGAATTTCGGGATATGACAGTTTTGAGCTCGAAATTCAAATTGGGTTGGGGCCTATAAATACCCCACCCTTTCAGGAATGAAAGGGTAACCCAAAGGCACAGAAAGCTTGATCTTAATCTGTGATTTTAGAGCTCAAAAGTGTTGTAAAGTCTAGAAGTTCTCCTCGCTCTTTTCTTCCAAGTTTTGATCTTTCAAGAGAGGAGAGAAAAGTTTGTAAGGGTTGTCTCCTAAGCCCATCAAAAGAAGTGAAACTGTAAAAGGGTGGTTGGCCTTCGCCTATTGAAGGAAGGCCTCTGGTGGACGTCGGTGACCTCGTCGGTGGAGGAAGCCAAAAGTGGATGTAGGTTAAGATTGACCGAACCACTCTAAATCTCGGTTTGCATTTACTTTGAGCATATTATCTTTTCTGCAAACCTCCTCAATAGCTTACTGCCTTATGTGCATTTACGATCGTGTTTCAAAGTTCAGTATTTTCCGAATCGACGTTTAGACGTAAATTAGTTTTATCGTACGAACATCATATTTCAGTTTACGCTTACATTCTAATTTCCATCATAACAGCAAACTGTCTTCATAGACTTGCTTTAACTGCATCTTGCTTGATCAGAAGTTAAAGTGATTTACGAATCGGCTTTTCTACCGAAATCGCTCTTATCGTACGAATGCAGTTTTAATCATCGAAAGTTTTCCGCTGCACTAATTCACCCCCCTCCCTCTCTTTGTGCTCTTGATCCTAACATTTACATGTGCAAGATTAACTACGATAGCAAGGCATGAAGCGAAATGAAGTCCCGAAGTCAAGGATACGACTTCGTTGGGAGTTCGAGAGTTTGTCGGAAGTTCTGGCGGAACCAGCCGAGAAGTCTCAGAGCTTGCTAGAGAAGTTCGTCAGAACACACCAAGAAGATCTTCATGAAGTCCAGGAGCTTACCGGGAGTCCACCAAAACATTGTCGAAAGATCGTCGGAAGTTCGTCGGAATCTCGCCGTAAGAAGAGACTTACGGAGTTGTTTTGCTCAGATTATGTCTTAGATTTCATAGTTAGCACGTAATTGGGTTTGGATTTGGGCCAACCCAATTAGGGGCTAGCAAGGCCCATGTAAGGATTGTGTTAGGCTCAATGAGAGGCCCAAACAGTGCCCCAAGAAGTCTTACCATCATGGTACAGTCTTCGAGACTATGTCAAGCTATGGTACCGCTTGCCTAGGATGTTGTACCACCCCTAGCAGGATGTCAGGCGATGGTACCACTAGTATGGGCAATGGTACTGCCCAGCACTACCCCTCAGGTGGTGGTACCACTAGACCTGGGCGGTGGTACCGCCTAGGGCAGTGTTAGTGTCAAACTGACATTGGGCAGTGGTACCGCCCGTGCCCGGGGAACCCATGATGGGATAGTTTTATGCTCCAAGTTTGAATCAACTTAAAGCCTATAAATACCCCTCTCATCCCTAGTTAAAACACACAAGCACAGAGTATTCAAAAGTGAGAAAACGCTACTGCAATCTCTTTAGAAATTCCCTCCTCCACTCTAAGTTTAGAATTCTGTAAGAGGAGTATGAGTGCTTGTAAGGGTTGTCTCCTAAACCCATAAAAAGGAGAAGAGGGGAGTAAAAGGTGGTTAGTCTTCGCCTATTGAAGGAATACTAATAGTGGATGCCGGTGGCCTCGACGGAAGAGGAATCAGCGAAGTGGATGTAGGTCACGACGACCGAACCACTCTAAAATCTGGTTTGCATTTACTTCCTGCCATTTACATACTGCAAACTGAATCTTTACTTGCCTACTGCATTCACTTCATAAACATATGCTTTCAAGTTAAGTTTCCGAAATCATTTTTAACATAAACATATTTTATCGTACGAAAGTTTTTGAAGACATGATTTTACCGTTGTACTAATTCATCCCCTCTCTTAGTGCCGACTCTCGATCCTAACAATATTCAATCATACTAGATGATAATGGACCATAACCTATTATGATTAAGCCTAAGTCATTAGGCCCAATCATTCACATCAAGATCTATGTGTGCAGCAATGCATCTCAATGCCTTGTGATCATCCATCTCATATTTGTCGGTTCCGACAGCATCTCGGCGCATCACTATGCATCGCTATCGTCCATTTCAATCTCGTGGATTAGCTATCACCTCCACACTATTGTTGTGCCTCCTCAAATCTAGGAGGTTGTTTAACATAAACTTCTTCAGAAATAAAGCTATTAAGAAAAGTACTTTTAACATCCATTTGAAACAACTTAAAATTATTACTACTAGTATAGGCAAGGAGCATCCTTATGGCTTCTAATCATGCCACAAGAGCGAAGGATTCTTCATAATCAATACCTTCTTCTTAGATGAAACCCTTGGCCACTAATCTAGCATTATTTCTAACCGCGATATCAAATTCATCTTACTTGTTTCTAAAGACCAATTTAGTACCAATAACTAAATGGTCATTTGGCCTTAGAACAAGCTTCCACACCTCATTTCTCTCAAATTGATTCAACTCTTCTTGCATTGCGATTACCCAAGAATCATCTTTCAAGGCCTCATCAATACATTTAGGTTTAATTTGGGAGAGAAAAGCGGTGTTGGCACAAAAATTCTTAAGAGAAGAACGAGTTTGAACCCCTTTTGATGTGTCTCTTATAATTAGCTCCTTAGGATGAGCATCTATATACTTCCATTCCTTAGGTAAGGATGTTTCAAAAGAAGATGCATCCAAGTTGCTAGATGGAGAACGAGTTTCATTTAAATTCAAAGCATCAAAATTAACATCATCATCAAAATCATTTTTCTTAACTTCAGAAACTTCATTAAAAAAATCATGAATAAACTCCTCTATAACCAATGTTCTTTTGTTAAAAATATGAAATGCTTTAGAAATAGAAGAATAACTAAGAAAAATTCCTTCATCGGATTTTGCATCAAACTTTCCTAAGGAATCTTTTTCATTCAAGATAAAACATTTACAACTGAAAACTTTAAAATATGAAATGTTGGGTTTTTTGTTATTCCACAATTCATAAGGAGTTTTGGAATGTAATGGTCTTACTAGATCCTTATTCATGACATAGCATGCCGTATTAACGTCTTCAGCCTAAAAGTATTTGGGTAGGCTATGTTCGTTCAACATGGTTTTTGTCATTTCTTGTAAATTTCTATTTTTTCTTTCTACTACATTTTGTTGAAGATTTCTTGGAGTAGAGAAATTATGGTTGTATCCATTAGATTCACAAAAAATTTGGAAATCATGGTTTTGAAATTCACCATCGCGATCACTCTGAATTGATGAAATCATAAAACCCTTTTCATTTTGAACAAGTTTACATAACTTAGAAAAATACCTAAAGCAATCACTTTTCTATGCCAAGAAGTAAGTCCAAGTGTATCTACTATAATGATCCATGATGACAAAGGTGTATTTGCTACCTCCTAGGCTTGATGTAGCAATTGGTCCAAACAAGTCCATATGGATCAATTGCGGTCTAGAGGTGCTTATTTGGTTCTTTGGTTTGAAACTACCCTTTTTTTGTTTTCCTAGTTACATGCATCACACACATTGTCATTAATGAACTTAATGTGAGGAATTCCTCTTACATGTTTTTTAGACGAGATTTGAGGGATTAGTTTCATGCTAGCATGACCTAATCTCCTATGCCAAAGCCAAGCATCGTCATTCAAAATTGAAAAACATATTTTATTACAAAGATCATCAATGTCGATAGTGTATACATTATTTTGTTTTAGGGCAATCATAGATGTGTTTTTGTATGGTTTTTCAATAATGAAAGCATTGGATTTAAATCTAATGATGTATCCTTTATCACATAATTGACTAATGCTCAAAAGGTTATGTTTTAAGCCATCAACCAATAACACATCTTCAATAAAGAAGTTAGATTTGTTACCTATGGTTCCTATGCTAATTATTTTACTTTTGTTATTGTCTCCGAAGGTGACATATCATTCGTCTAGGCTAGTGAGCTTAAAGAATTGGGATGGATCTCCAGTCATATGCCTTGAGCATCCACTATTAAGGTAAAATCTCTTGCTCATAGCTTGTGATGGCAAATATTTCTACAAAAGAGGGTGATTCTTAGGTAGCTATTTGACCTTGGGTACTCCAAAAGTCGATCTACTCAACTTATCATTTTGCATAGAGTTATTTATGATTCCTTTAGGAACCCAAATCAATTTATATGGACTATATATCTTAAGTGGACATTTATAGGCAACATATCTAAGTTTGTAATAAATGTTACATTTGGTGTGGGGTGATACATGCAAGGTAGGGCCTTTAACAAAGGTGGTTGGATTTTGGTGAGAGCTATTCACAAATCTGATTCTGTCTCTTCTATGAACTTGACCCTTATTGGCAAGGATCATGTTCAAGGACTTGCTACCAATGAGCCTCCGACGAACTTCCGATGAACTCTCGGCGAGCTCCCGACACACTTTCGATACATCGTCCGAATCTTTGACTCTGGCCCGTCATCTACTTTTTGCCTTACTACTATCGTAGTTAATACTGCACATTTATCTCAACACATAGATTAGGTCAAACAATTCAACAATTGATTTCATCATCAAAATCTAAGATTCAACACCTTCAATGGGCGAAGACCAACTACCCTTACAATTCTATTCTCATTTTGATAGGCTTGGGAGAGAACCTTTATACTCCCACTCGCTCCTCTCTAAACAAAAATCACACTTAGATTAGAGGAGGAGAACTCTTACCAGATTATAATAGAATTTTTCCTTGTTTTTATTCTCAGTTCTTGTATAATCTGAGCAGGGATGAGAAGGGTATTTATAGGCCCCAAATGGATTTGAACTTAGAGCCTAAAAGTGTCTTATCCTTGATTTTCGGGGTACTGGAGGTACCACCTCTTGTACTAGGCGGTTCTACCACCTACAACACTAACACTAGGTGGTACCACCACCCAGTTTGGTGGTACCACGACCTCACATAGATTGAAAGACTGTGTCCGAGCGGTACCATCACCCAAACTAGTGGTACCACTAGCTAACACTAGGCGGTACCACTGCCCAGTCAGGCGATACCACTACCCAATCAGGCGGTACTACCACCTGACACAGTCTTGAAGATTATGTCTCGGAGACTGAGCTACTAACAGTGCCACCACCTGGATCGACGGTGCCACCACTTGACCCAAATTTTGGGTCACTAAAATAGGCCTTTATCTTGGCCTAAAATAGCCTTAATTCGGGCCCAATTGGCCCCTAATTGAGTTAGCTAAATTACATTCTAAACCAACCCAATTATGAATTAATCTAACTCAATCTAGATAAATTATTACAAAGCATGAATCATTTTTTGTCTGGCATATCATTGGTTCTTCCGACGCTACATCCGATCCTTTGGCGCATCGTCCTCTACTTCGGCGTATTGCCCAATCGGCATGTTGACACCCGCAACTTTCGATTTCCTTGGCATAATATCCGGTCTTCTTTGCCCGATGCCCGAATTCACAACATGAAGCCTTCTGCCAACATGTCGATTCATCCTCTGGCCCGACATTCAATCTTCTGACATGTTCAACTCAGGCCCAACATCCAATTCCTCCCACTTTAATCAATTTGTCTCGCCTGATTGAAGTTAGTCCCGTGTCACTCAAAATGTAAATTATATCACAAACTCTATCAATTAGTTTTATCATCAAAATCTAAGATTCAACAATCTCTCCCTTTTTGATGATGACAACCAATTAATGACGAAGTTTAAACCAAACTCCCCGTATCAATATGCCATATTGATAGAACCGTAAATTCAGAGATAAATTATGAATCCAAGCAACATGTTGTCAGAAAATCATGCATAATTAAAATTTTAATATATCATTCCATGCATGATTGTCATCATAACTTCTCCCCCTTTGCCATCAACAAAAAGGAGAAGTGCAACTTTCAAGATTTAGAGATATGCAAGCTTAGTGATTTAGCAAATTTTTCATCACTTTGGAACATGCAATCTAGTGAGTTCTTCCTTCTCTTATAAGAAGTGCAACTTTCAAGATTTAGAGATATGCAAGCTTAGTGATTTAGCAAATTTTTCATCACTTTGGAACATGCAAGCTAGTGAGTTCTTCCTTCTCTTATGAGAAGTGCAAGCTAGCAATTTTTGCTTTCTTTACTATGTTCAAGCTACCAAATTTAGCAAGTTTTATATCATTTTCAAACATGCAAGCCAGTGAATTTTTCATCATTTTAGAACATACAAGCTATCAACTTTGCTTTTCTTTGCGACGTTCAAGCTAGCAAGTTTTTAAAAAAGAATGCAAGTTTTACATTATACAAGATAGCATATTTTACATCATTTTAAAATATACAAGCTAGCAAATTTCACATTATTGTAGAACATGCAAGCTAGCAAGTTTTCTTCTCTTTGAATTGTGCAAACTAACAAGTTTTAGCTTATTCTTGAATTATGCAAGCTAACAAGTTTTAGCTTGTTCTTGAATTGTGCAAGCTAGCAAATTTTGGTTCTCTTTTGAGATGTGCACACTAGTAATTCTTTCTCCCCCTTTGTCATTGGCAAAAAGAGGGGAATAACATAAAGGTGCAAATGTTCAAGTCATCGCATGAAAGATATAAAAAAAAATTAATTTGGTGATGAGGTATACAATTCATGAATATAAAGAAACTATACATAATAAAACTCTAAGTCATAAACTTTAAAAACTCAAGTGACATATCATGATTAATTTGGATAAATGTCCTCTTTAGTAAACAACAAAAGAATTATACAAGAACAAATAATAAATGATCTAGATTCATGCATAAGAATTCTCAAGTCATCAAGATCATAATTCAGAAAAAAATCTCAAGTTATAAAAATTAAGATCATGATCCAAAAAATGTATAAGAAGAGTTTATGCATTTGGGAGATTTAAGTTTATCATTCAAGCTAGCACTCTTTGGTTCTCTTTTACAATGTGCAAGCTAACAATTTCCTTCTTCTTTCATAATAATGATTGAATCATATCATGAGCTATGCAAATTATAAATACAAGAAAATTGTACATAATAAAATTCAAGTTATACACAATAATGATTGAATCATATCATGAGCTATGCAAATTATAAATACAAGGAAATTGTACATAATAAAATTCAAGTTATAAACATCAAGAAGTCTAGTGTAATATCATGGTTAATTTGAATATATCCCTCCCCCCCCCCCCCCCCCCCCCCCCCCACCCCGTTTTTTGGTGAATACCAAGAAGAATCATAGGAGGATAATTTATGAAAAATCTTGATTTATAATAAATCTCAATTCATCAAGTGAAAGAATCAATATTTGTTTGGATAAATCTCTTCTTTAGTGAAAGGAAAAATCTTGATTTATAGAAAACTTTCAAGTTGTAATCAAAAGAATAATCATGATTCGTTTGGATGAATCTCTTATTTTAAATAAGTGAATCATATGAGAATCAAAAAAAATGTTTCATATAAAATACATCTCAAGTTGTAAATAATGATAAATGATTCGATTGGATAAATCATCTCATTATTAAAATGAATCATATGAAAAGAAATCCAAAATCATCATCAAAATCACTTTTCGGATAATTCAATGAAAGCAACATAGATAGATTCCTATAATATTAAAATTAGCTCAAGTTTTTTGTCTTTTGGTTTCAAATTTTGTGATTGATTTTATGCAAGCATGCCTTTGTCTTTTTATGCCAATTCAAAACATGCATCATCGTTTAAACTCGAAAAATAAGATTTATCACAAAAATCATCAAGATCAAAGGTGTAACATATAATTCCAAAGCATAAGATTGTAAATCATCATTACTTCAAATCCTCATGCATAATTAAATCATTAAATATGGTACCAAAACTTTTAACATTTTCATTACGTCTTATATCATTATACATCATCAAGCATGATTTCATTGAACATAAGGCATTTTCAATCAAAATCATTTTGTTTGTTGTAGTAATACAATTTTCTTTTTAAGTGAATCTAAATTTTCTTGCTTAGTGTTAGGAGTTAACATGCAATTGTCATGCTCAAATTTAAATTATTATTATTTCAAAATAACTAGAAAGAGAAGCATGATATTTTTTTATAATTTTTTTATTTGTTTTACTAACTAATTTAAAAACCAATTATGAAAAGCATCAAGTAATTTTAAAATAAATTAAAGGGGTTTTGTTTGAGTCACTTGCCTTGTTGTCGAAAGCCACTAAAGCATGGTTCACAACTTCATCTTCGGATGTACTCATTTCATTGTCCACTATCGCCTTGAGTACTTTCTTCTTTTTTGCGAGCACCTTCTTCTTTAGTTGTGGACATTCGCTTTTGAAGTACCCCAGCCAATTGTATTCATAGCAAGTTGTTTTGTCCTTTTTAAGTTTATTTTTATTTTTTAATTTTTAATTTATAAATTTTTAAATTTTATTGTTGGAGATCAAAATCATCATGATCATCATCACTTGAGGTTTCTCTCAAGTGGTCTTCTTTAGCTCTAAGTGTCAAATCCTTCCTGTTCTTTGGAAGATTGTTTTCATGTTCATTAAGTTCATCATATGTCTTGCACGTTATTTTATAGGTCATTAATGACCCAATAAATTCTTCAAGTGGAAACTTATTTAAGTCTTTTGCCTCTTGTATTGCACTTACTTTAGGATCCCAATTTTTAGGAAGAGAACGTAAAATTTTATTGACAAGTTCAAGATTTGAAAAACTTTTACCAAATGCTTTTAAACTATTGATGACATCCATAAAATGAGTGTACATGTCAAAATAGTTTCATTTGGCTTTATACAAAATATTCAAAAATCACACATCAAAAGATTAATCTTCGAATCTTTAACTCTACTAGTGCCTTCATGTGTGATTTCAAGTGTGTGCTAAATCTCATAAACCATTTCGCAAATAGAAAATTGATTGAATTCATTTTTATCCAAAGCAAAAAATAAAGCATTCATAGCTTTGGCATTAAAAGAGAAAGTCTTTTCTCCAAATCATTTCAATCGTTCAATGGAAGAGAAGACTTTTGAAATCCGTTTTCAACCATATTTCATAAATCGAGATTTAATGAAAGCAAGAAAACTTTCATCCGAATTTTTTAATAAGTGTAGTCCTTCCCATTGAACATAGGAGAATGAATGATAGAGTGGCCCTCTTGAAAGCCAAAAAGAATCATTTTTCTTGTGTGTTAAATCAAATGAGAAAATCATGGCTCTAGTACCTATTAGGGGGGGTGAATTAGTGCAGCGATAAAATAATGTCGGTTTAAAAACTTCATTGCGATAAAACAGATTTCATAAAGATGTTAACTTGAAAGCTGTTCATAAAAGAGTAGTGGATGTAAAGAGCAATTAAGGAGGTTTGCAGTTAAAGTAAATTGCACAAATAAAATGCAAACCATATTTTAGAGTGGTTCGGTCATCGTGACCTACATCCACTTCGCTGATTCCTCTTCCGTCGAGGCCACCAACATCCACTATTGGTCTTCCTTCAATAGGCGAAGACCAACCACCTTTTACACCCCTCTTCTCCTATTCACGAGTTTAGGAGATAACCCTTATAAGCACTCACACTCCTCTTACAGTATTCTAAACTTAGAGTGGAGGAGGAAATTTCTAAAGAGATTGTAGTAGCATTTTCTCACTTTAGAATACTCTGTGCTTGTGTTCTTTAACCAGGGATGAGAGGGATATTTATAGACTTAAGTTGATTTATACTTGGAGCCTAAATCTTTCCCATCCCGGGTTCTCCGGGCATGGGTAGTACCACCGCCTGTATTGGGTGGTACCACTGCCTACGTTGGGCGGTACCACTACACAATGTTAGTTTGTCACTAACACTGCCCTAGGCGGTACCACCATCCATGTCTGGCGGTACCACCGCTTGGGGGGCAGTGCTGGGCAGTTCCACCGCTTGGCACCCTACCAGGTGCAATAAAACCGCCTAGACTAGCGGTACCACTGCTTGATAGTCTCGAAGACTGTGCCACGACGGTGAGACTTCTTGGGGCACTGTTTGAGCCTCTTATTGGGCCTGACACAGTCCTTACATGGGCCTAGCTGGCCCCTAATTGGGTTGGCCTAAATCCAAACCCAATTACGTGCTAACTACGAAATCTAAAACATAATCTGAGCTAAACAACTCCGTAAGTCTATTCTTTCGACGAGCTTCCGGCGATCTTTCGACGAACGTCCGATGATCTCTCGACAATGTTCCGGCGGACTCCCGGCAAGCTCCTGGACTTTACAATGATATTCTTGGCGAGTTCTGATGAGCTTCTCTAGCAAGCTCCAAGACTTCTTGGCTAGTTTCGATAGAACTTCCGACGAACGTCCGGACTTCCGACGAACTCTCGAACTCCCAATGAAGTCGTATCCTTGACTCCATGACTTCATTTTGCTTCATGCCTTGCTATCATAGTTAATCCTGCACATGTAAAACATACTTCAATCTAGACAATTAATACTAAGCATTAATCAAGTTGTTTGGCATGTCATTAGCCCCTCGATGCTTTGTCCGATTCTCGGCACATCGTCCTCTCTTGAGGCCTATTGCCCAATCGGCTAGTTGACTCCGCAACTCTGATATCCTTGGCGCAATATTCGCTCTTCTTGGCCCGATGCCCGAAGCCTTCTGGCGATACATAGATCGATCCTTCGGCCCGACGTCTAATCTTCAGACATGTTTTCCTCTGGTCCAATATGATTCTTCTTGCTTTAATTATCTTATCCTGATCGAAGCATCCTGTGTCACTCAAAACATAGATGAAAACATAAACACTTATAAATTGGTTTCATAATCAAAATATGAGATTCAATAGTACCAACCGTTGGATCGAGTCAGCACTAAGAGGTGGGGGTGAATTTGTGCTACCGTAAAATCACGTCGATTTTAAAATCTTTTTACAATGAAAACTGATCGGAAAGATACTAACTTAAAAGCATACGAAAGCATAGTGAATAAGTACATAAAGTAGTTTGCAATGAAAGTAAATATCTTAAAGTAAATGCAAATTAAATTTTATGGTGGTTCAATCACTGTGACCAACATCCACTCCCAATTCCTGTTCTATCGAGGCCACCGGCATCCACTAATGGTCTTCCTTCATTGAGCGAAGACCAACTATCCTTACAACTCTATTCTCCTTTTGATAGGCTCAGGAGAGAACCTTTACACCCCCACTCACTCCTCTCTAAATAGAAATTATGCTTAGACTAGAGGAGGAGAACTCTCACAAGATTATAATAGAATTATCCCTTGTTTCTGTTTTCAGTTCTTGTATAATCTGAGCAGGGATGAGAGGGGTATTTATAGGCCCCAGATGGATTCAAACTTGGAGCCTAAAAGTATCTCATCCTCAGTTTTCAGGGTACTAGAGGTACCACCACTTGTGCTAGCCGGTTTTACCGCCTGTAGCACTAACACTTGGCGGTACCACCGCTTGACAAAGATAGGAATACTATGTCCGGGCAGTACTACTACCCAGACTAGCATTACCACTATCTAACATTGGGCGGTACCACCGCCTAATATTGTCTCGGAGATTGTGTCTCGGAGATTGAGCCACTAGTGGTGCCACTGCCTGGACCGTTGGTGCTACCATCCGACCCAAATTTTGGTTCACTGAAATGGGCCTTTCTCTTAGCCTAAAATAGCCCCAATTCGGGCCTAGTTGGCCTCTAATTGAGTTGGCTTAATTATATTCTAAACCAACCCAATTATGACTTAATCTAACTCGATCTAGATAAATTATTATAAAGCATGAATCATCTGTTATCCGACATATCATTGGTTCTTCCGGCAATTCATCCGATCCTTCGGCGCATCATCCTCTACTTTAACAATCTCTCCTTTTTTGATGATGACAACCAATCGACGATGGAGTTAACCTTAACTCCCGGAGTTTAAACAAACTCCCCCTATCAATATACCATATTGATAGAAACTCTTGGATTCAAAAATCCAAGCAACATGTCATGATCAAATCATGCATAACATCAATATACTTCTCCCCCTTCGTCATCAAAAAAAAGAAGTCCAACTATTCAAGTGTTTGGAACACAAGTTCAATACATTACATCATAAATCTCCCGTTTTATAATCATGGAAGCTAGCAAAAATTTTGAGTTTTGCAAGTTTATAAATTTTGCTAGATACGCAATTTCAGCATGTTTGTTTTGCAATGTTCAAGCTAGCAAGTGTTTGAAAAAGAAAGCAAGTTTTGCAACATACAAGCTAGTAAATTTAAAGATGTGCAAGTTAGCATATTTGTTTTTCTTTCTGATGTGCAAGATAGCATTTCTTTATAATGTTCAAGATAGTAAGTTCTACATCATGCTAGCTAGCAAATTAGAGATGTTTAAGAAAGCAACTCTTGCTTCTTGAAATAAGCAAGTTGCAAGCTAGCAAATTTTTGCTTTCTTTGCAATGTTTGGGCTAGTAATTTTGCTTCCATTGCAAAGTACAAGTTAGCATGTTTTGCATCTTGAGATAGGTAAGATAGTACTTTTGGTATGCAAATTTATAGTATGCAAGCTATCAAATTTTACACATAAAAAATTTAACAAAATTTTACATCTTTTGAGATGTGCAAGATGGACTATTTTGCCTCTTTTTGAAATGCGTAACTTGGCAAATATTGTTTCTCTTGAGATTTACAAGATAGCACTTCTTCCTTTCTTTTTTAGATTAGTAAGCTAGCAAGTTTACCTCTTTTTGAATTGTGCAAGATAGCAAATTTACTTTCTAGCAAGTTTTGCTCTCCTTTTATCATTGTCAAAAAGAATGGAAGACCCTTTACATCAATTTTCAAATTATGACAATGGTAAGTATCAATCTTATTCGTGCATCGTTATATTTTCAAATTAAAACATGCACATTTTTAAAAACCTTACATTTTATTTTTCATACACGATACCGAATAAATCAATCATTATTATGAGCATATCATACTTATTAAGCATTTATCAACATTTTGATCATGATGCAAAACATTCATCATTTAAAACATTTATGATACACATAGTATCACATATATCATCACAATAAAAAGAATATGCATCATTCCAAATCATAAATATTTCAAATCATAATGGTATTAATTTGTCAAATTATATCCTACCATGATCATAACTTTTCCATCTTTTATCATTGTAAACAAGAAAGAATAAAGGAAGAACAAAATAGTGTAAAGTATTACAATCATTTCAAGGCATACAAGTCATAAATACATTGACATCATGTCATGAAAGATAAGAAATCTTGAATTACAAAAGACATGATTCATTTTATCAAATCTCTTCTTTTTATAAATAGCAAAAATTATAGGTGTACAAGGAAGAGATCTTGATTAAAAAAAAACTCAAGTAGTAAATCTAAGAAATCAATATCATGATTTGAATACAACCTCATTCAAATTCAAATTATCAAATCAAAATCATTTTCAAGAGATTCATAAAAAGATGATCAAATAAATTCATCAAAGTCAATAAGATAGAGAAAAAGAATTTTCAAGAAAAATACTTTTCTCTCTTTAGTTGTTTCAATTCATGTGATTTACTTCATTCAAGCATGCCCCTTTTTTTTATTTATGCCAAATAAAAACATGCATCAACATTTAGGATCGAAAAAGAATTTTCATTATAAAAACCATTCATCTTGCTTATAACCAAAAAAGCCACTTTTATTACCGGGAAAATCAATAATCCATAAATCTCATGAATCATCATGCATAATTTCGAAATTTATTAAGCATGATCAAAACATGGTTTCAAAATATTTTATATTTTTATTACATAATTACATCATTATGCATCACCGAAATTGATTTCATAAAGCATTTTTCTTTTTAGGTGAATCAACTTTTAATGCTTAGTTTTCCATACAAAAGCCATGCATCATCATTAAGCATGATATCAAACTTCTTAATAGTTTCATTAAGACATCAAGCATGGTCTCACCCAAATTCGGAAATCATTAAGATACACATTATTTATTCTTCAAAAAAACATACATATGATCATTATTAGATTTAAATCTAATATTTTATTCCATTATAAAACATGTAATTTTCATTATCATTTTTAAAATTACTACATGATCATAAATTTTAGTATTATCATTTTTCAACATGTAATTTTCAAGAAAAATAATTATTCTAAAGAAAATAAATGCATCATGAAAAGCATTATGTAATTTCAAAATAGATTAAGGGGATTTTGATTACCTTATCGTCGAAAGCTATTACGGCGTAGTTTGCCCCCTCACCTTTGTTGACTTTCTCCTTATCTTCGGAGGAGCTCGATTCATCCCAATTTGTGTTCTTCTTATTGTGTTCAAAGCAAGTTGTTACGTTCTTTTTATTCTTTAATTTTTGTTTCATTAACTTTTTAAATTTCTTAGTGAGTTCAAGTTCACCATCACTTGAGCTTATGATCGAGTGGTCTTCAATTGTTCTATGTCCCAAATCCTTCTTGTTCTTTGGAAGGTGGTTTTGTTCATCATGTTCATCATGTGCATTGTGTACTATTTCATATGTCGTCAATGAATCGATAAGTTCCTCAAGTGAAAAAATATTTAAATCTTTTGTTTCTTGTATTGCCATTACTTTTGATTCCCAAGCTTTAGAAAGTGATCGTAAAATCTTATTAATGAGTTCAAAATTTGAAAAACCTTTGCCAAGAGCTTTTAAACTATTGATGATATCCGTAAAGCGGGTGTACATGTCAACAATAGTTTCGCTCAGCTTCATTTGAAATAGCTCGAAATCATGCATTAAAAGATTAATCCTCAAAACTTTTACTCTACTAGTACCTTCGTGTGTGATTTCAAGAGTGTGTCATATATCGAAAGTCGTTTTGCACATAGAAACCCGATTAAACTCGTTTTTGTTTAAGGCACAAAATAAGGCATTCATAGCTTTTACATTTAGTGAAAACATCTTCTTCTCCAAATCATTCCAATGGTTCATTGGAAGAGAAGACATTCGAAAACCATTTTCAATAATATTTCATAAATTTAAATCCAACGAAAGCAACAAAACACTCATTCGAGTTTTCCAAAAAGTGTTGTTTGTCCCATTGAAAAAGGGAGAACGAATGAGAGAGTGACTCTCTTGAAAGCCGAAAAGAGCCATTTCCATTTAGATGTTAAACCAAATATGAAAAATGAGGCTCTGATACCAATTGTTAGGATCAAGGTCGGCACCAAGAGGGGGGGTGAATTAGTACAACGATAAAATAACGTCGGTTTAAAAACTTCGTTATGATAAAATCAGTTTCGTAAAGATGATAACTTGAAAGCATGTTCATAAAAGAGTTGTGGATGTAAAGAGCAAGTAAGGAGGTTTGCAGTTAAAGCAAATTACACAAATAAAACGTAAACCAGATTTTAGAGTGGTTCGGTCATCGTGACCTACATCCACTTCGTCGATTCCTCTTCCATCGAGGCCACCAGCATCCACTATTGGTCTTCCTTCAATAGGCAAAGACCAACCACCTTTTACACCCCTTTTCTCCTTTTCATGGGTTTAGGAGACAACCCTTACATGCACTCACACTCCTCTTACAGAATTCTAAACTTAGAGTGGAGGAGGGAATTTCTAAAGAGATTGCAACAGCATTTTCTCACTTTTGAATACTCTATGCTTGCGTGCTTTGACCAGGGATGAGAGCGGTCTTTATTGGCTTCAAGTTGATTTAAACTTGGAGCCTAAAACTTTTCCATCTCAGGTTCCCGGGGCACAGGCGGTACCACCACCTATGTTGGGCGATACCACCGCCCAGTGTCAGTCTGACACTAGCACTACCCTAGGCGGTACCACCACCCAAGTCTGGCAGTACCACCGCTTGGGGGGTAGTATTTGGTGGTATCACCACCCAGACTAGTGGTACCACCACCTGGCACCCTGCTAGGGGCGGTACAATGGCCCAGACTAGCGGTACCACCGCTTGACATAGACTCGAAGACTGTGCCACGACGGTGAGACTTCTTGGGGCAATGTTTGGGCCTCTTATTGGGCCCAACACAGTCCTTACATGGGCCTAGCTAGCCCCTAATTAGGTTGGCCTAAATCCAAACCCAATTACATGCTAACTATGAAATCTAAAACATAATCTGAGCTAAACAAGTCCATAAGTCTATTCTTCCGGTGAGCTTCCGGCGATCTTCCGGCGAACATCCAACAATCTCTCGGCAATGTTCCGACAGACTCCTAACAAGCTCTTGGACTTCATGACAATCTTCTTAGTGAGTTCCAATGAGCTTCTCTGGCAAGCTTCAAGACTTCTCAGCTAGTTCGGACAGAACTTCCAACGAACGTCCGGACTTCCGACGAACTCCCAACGAAGTTGTGTCCTTGACTCCGAGACCTCATTTTGCTTCATGCCTTGCTATCATAGTTAATCCTGCACATGTAAAACACACTTCGATCTAGACAATTAATACTAAGCATTAATCAAGTTGTTCGGTATGTCATTGGTCCCTCGATGCTTCGTCCAATTCTTCGGCGCATCATCCTCTCTTGCAGCCTATTGCCCAATCAGTTAGTTGACACTGCAACTCCGATATCCTTGGCGTAATATATGCTCTTCTTGGCCCGATGCCCAAATCCTTGGACCGAAGCCTTCTATCGATATGTCGACCGATCCTCTAGCCCGACATCTAATCATCTGACATGTTTTCCTCTAGCCCAACATGATTCTTCTTGCTTTAATTATCTCATCCTGATTGAAGCATCCTGCATCACTCAAAATGCAGATTAAAATATAAACACTTATAAATTGGTTTCATCATCAAAATACGAGATTCAACAGTCCCAACTGTTTGGATCGAGTCGACACTAAGAGGTGGGGGTGAATTTGTGCTACCGTAAAATCACGTCGATTTTAAAATCTTTATACGATGAAAACTGATCAGAAAGATATTAACTTAAAAGCATATGATAGCATAGTGAATAAGTACATAAAATAGTTTGCAATGAAAGTAAATGCAAATTGAGTTTTATTGTGGTTCAGTCACCGTGGCCAACATCCACTCCCAATTCCTCTTCTATCGAGGCCACCGGCATCCACTAACAGTCTTCCTTCATTGAGCCCCTTACAACTCTATTCTCCTTTTGATAGGCTCAGGAGAGAACCTTTACACCCCCACTCACTCTTCTCTAAATAGAAATCATGCTTAGACTAGAGGAGGAGAACTCTCACAATATTACAATAGAATTTTCCCTTGTTTCTGTTCTCAGTTCTTGTATAATCTGAGCAGGGATGAGAGGGGTATTTATAGGCCCCAAATGGATTCAAATTTAGAGCAAAAAAGTGACTCATCCCCGATTTTCGAGGTACTAGTGGTATCAACGCTTGTGTTGGGCAGTACCACCGCCTGTAGCACTAACACTTAGCGGTACCACTACCTGATATTGTTTAGAAGACTATTTCCAAGCGGTACCACTGCCCAGACTAGCAGTACCACTGCCCAATCTAGCGGTACTACTACTTGACACAATCTTGGAGATTGTGTCTCGAAGATTGAGCCAATAGCGGTGCCACCGCTTGACCCAACTTTTGGATCACTAAATGAGCCTTTCTCTTCACCCCAAAATAGCCCCAATTCGGGCCTAGTTGGCCCCTAATTGAATTAGCTTAATTACATTTTAAGCCAACCTAATTATGACTTAATCTAATACGATCTAGACAAATTATTACAAAGCATGAATCATCTATTGTTCGGCATGTCATTGGTTCTTCCGATGTTTCATCTGATCCTTCAGCACATCATCCTCTCCTACGACGTATTACCCAATCAAGATGTTGACACTCGTAACTTCCGATCTCCTTAGGGAATGTCTGATCTACTTTGCCCGATGCCTAAATTCACAGCACAAAGCCTTCTGCCGATATGTCGACCAATCCTCCGGCCCAACCTCAAATCTTCTGACATGTTCAACTTCGGCCCAACATTCGATTCCTCCTACTTTGGTCAATTTGTCTCTCCTGATCGAAGCTAGTCCTACGTCACTCAAAATGCAAATTATATCACAAACTCTATCAATTGGTTTCTTCATCAAAATCTAAGATTCAACAATCATCACCATGTAGGACTACTAGATATTAATTAATTAAACTATTTAATTAATTATTCTATAGTATTTTGGGAATCCTGTTAGGATCAGAGTGGCACTAAGAGAGGGGGGTGAATTAGTGCAGCAGATTAAAACTTGTAAGTTTAAAAACAAATTCGTAAATACGAGGAAATTTCATTTCGATAGTAACTTGAGTAGATGAAAACCGAAAGCTAGTAGTAGTGTAAATAATAATTTCAGGAAAGTAAGAACTCATACATTCAAGGAAGACACCAATTTAAAGTGGTTCAGTTAAAATGACCTACATCCACTTATGAAGCCTTCTTCGAAGAGGCTCCCAACTTCCACTAGCAAATCACTTTGAAGGGGAAGGACAAATACCCCTCTTGCAACCTTTTACGGTGGTTCACACTCTTACAAATTTTCAACGAGAAAGAAGGAGGTGAACACTCGAGCAATTGAAAATAATACTTCCTAAAGACATTGCTAAAGCTTTTATCTCAATCTATTGCTTCTCAAAGGTTGTGTTTTCTACTAAGAATTGAGGGGTATTTATAGGCCCCAGGAGGATTCAAATTTGGCCTCCAAATTTGAATCGCTTTTGGTTTTCCCAGTGCTGGCGGTGCCACCGCCTATCAGTGGTAGTGCCACCGCCTGTTAGTGTCTGACATAGATAGTGTACTGGCGGTGCCACCGCCCTGTCCGACGGTGCCACCGCCGGACCTCTCGGGTGCTGGGCGGTTCCACCACCCAGTCTGATGGTACCACCGCCCGGTCCTACGGGTCACTAGATGGGCTTTAAATCTGGCCCAACCTAGGTAATATCGGGCCTAGTTGGCCCCTAACCAGGATATAGGAATATCCCTTAATACTAACCGTAATTACATACAAACAATGCAACTAAAAACATAGTCCTAAGCAAGTTTTCAACCGGCAAACGTCGAGTCTCCTTTCGGCGAGCTTTCTGGTGATCTTCCGGCGGACTTCCGATACACCCTCGGATTTTGTCCGGCGGACTCCCAATAGGCTCCTGATCTTATGGCAAGTTTAGTGAGTAGCCGAGCCTCCTCAGTGATCTCCGCGAACCTCCGACGATCTCTTCAGCGGACTTCCGAAAACTTCGACAAGTCCTCGATTTCTTCTCGGTTGGTTCCGGCAGCATCTCCGACGAATTTTTCGGACTCTCGAACACCCATCGAACTTGACTCTGGTAGACTTGCTTTATGTCTTCAAGCTATCGATGTTAATCCTGCACATGTAAAACAAAAATTCGATCTAGACAATTACTCCTAAGCAATTAATCAAGTTGTCCGGCATGTCATTAGTCCCTCGACGCTTCGTCCGATTCTTCGGCGCATTGTCCTCTCTTGCGGCATTTTGTCTAATCAGTTAGTTGACTCCGCAACTCCGATATCCTTAGCACAATACCCGCTCTTCTTGGCCCGATGCCCGAATTCATGGTCCGAAGCCTTCTGTCGATACGTCGACCGATCCACCGGCCCGACGTCCAATCTTTTGACATGTTCCTCCAGTACAACATGATTTTCCTGCTTGAATTGTCTCATCCTGATCGAAGCATCCTGTGTCACTCAAAACGCAGATTAAATCATAAACACATATCAAGTGGTTTCATCATTAAAATACGAGATTCAACAATCTCCCCCTTTTTGATGATAACAACCACTTGATGACGGAGTTAACCTTAACTCCCGAAGTTTAAACAAACTCCCCCTATCAATATGCCATATTGATAGAACCTTAAATTCAAGCCAAATTCAAGTCATTACAAATATTCATCATGAATATTTGTAATACGTCATCATGCATAACATGATTATACTTCTCCCCCTTTGTCATCAACAAAAAGGAGAAGTGTCACTTTCTATGTGTTTGAGAGATGAATTCAACTTATTGTATGAAAAATATAATATCAAGTTTTATCATCATGTAATTTGTAAGCTTGAAAATTTAGCAAATGCTACATCATGCAGGCTAGCAAAAATTTAGCAAGTGCTATATCACATTAGAATATGCAAGCTATCAAGTTTTTGATATGCAAGATGGTAAAATATCATGTCCTACTTTACAACATTTTAGAACATGCAAGCTTGCAGTTTTAAGATGTTCAAAAAGCAACTCTTGCTTCTTGAAATATGCAAGTTGCAAGCTATCAAATTTTGCTTCCTTTGCAATGTTTGAGCTTGCGATTTTGCTTCTATTGCAAAGTGCAAGTTAAGCATGTTTTACTTCTTGAGATAGGCAAGATAGCACATTTGCTTGAGATTATACAATAGCATTTCTTGCTTTTGAGATGAGCAAGCTAATAAGTTTTGCCCATTTTTGCGATGTGTATGTTTACAATTTTTTGCTTCTCTTATCTTGTGCAAGCTAGCTATCTCCCCTTTTGTCATTGTCAAAATGAAGGAATGACCCTTTACATCAATTATTACAAAGGTAAGTATCAATCTTATTTGTGCATCATTATATTTTCAAATTAAAACATGCACTATTTCAAAAACCTTATATTTCAATAATGCATAATATTTAATAAATCAATCAACATTATGAGCATATTATACATGATACTAAAATTTTTAACTATTTATCAACATTTTGATCATGATACCAAACATTCATCATTTAGAGCATTCATGATACACAACATTAAATCAAAATTTATGATACATCATTTTAGCAATAATTCATAGCATTTTAAATCATGATTCACATCATATGTAATACATCACATCATAATTAAAAAGCCCAAGTATTGCTTGCATCATTGCAAATCATAAATGTTTCATATCATGATGGTATCAATTTTATCAAATTATATCCTAACATGTATATTCATAACTTTTCATTAGTATGCATCAAAATAATATCAAGAGTATTTTATACATAATACAAAATCATTATTTATAATTACATCAATATTCTAATCATTATTTCAATCTACATAACAATAAATTTGAACTATAGATAATCTTATGTTTTATCATTCAAGCTAGCGTATATTTTTGCAATTAGCAAGCTTTCAAATTCCTTTTTCTTTTATAATAGTGATTCAATCATATCAAGGCATTTGTATCATAGATACAAAGAAATCATATCATCAAAGATAAGACCATTTCAATACCAAAAGACATGATTTATTTCAAAAGATCTCCTTTATTTTTATAAATGTCAAAAAGAAATGTAGGAGATCAAATGTTATAGTACCTTGATTCTTGCATAAGAAGTCTTAAGTTATAAATTTTGAAAAATCAAGATAAGTCTTATTCAAATTCAAATAGTCAAATCAAAATCATTTTCAAGAGATTCATAAAAAGAAAAACATAGATAGATTTTTTTAATCTCTCAATTCTTTATAAATCATAAAAATTATAATTTCAAAAATATCATGATTCATTTTGAAAATTTTCCTCTTTAGTAAACAATAAGAAGAAACATGGGAGTTCAAAGAATAAGATCTTGATTCACAATAAAATTTCATGTATCGAATATCGAGAAATCAAGATGATGATTCATAAAGAATATCGCAAGTTACATTCAAGAGAAAAATCATCATTCATTTTCAAATCATTCAATTAGTCAAATCAATATTTCTTGGGTATACATGATGTCAAAACATAGTTTCAAATCTTCAACATATAACATGCATGAATTCAAAAATCGAACGGAGAAGGGAAGTTCAAAGGTACAAAGATTTCAACCATCTCATAAACAAATGAAGGATCAAGTCATGAATTCAAAATTCCATGAATTATTTCAACAAATCTCCTTTTAAATAACCAAAATGATCATCATAGGAAATCTCATATTATTCCAAAAAATTAAGATTTTGATTTTGAAAAAACTCATTTCAAATTCAAATTATCAAAATCATTTTTATGGTTCACAAAATTCATAACATAAGTAGATTCATGATTTCATTGATAATAGATTTCCTCCCTTTTTTTTTTAAGTGTTTCATTTTAAGTGATTGATTTCATGTTAACATGCTTTTCAAACATGCATCAACGTTTAGGATCAAAAAATGAATTTTGTCATAAAACCATCAAGACCAATAAATTAGAAAAATCATTATGTATTACTTTAAAATCTCATGCATAAAGTTATCAATCATGGTATCAAAATTTCAATATTTTCATTACAACTTTATGTATTATTAAGTATACAATCATGACACTTACACTATTTCATATAAGCATGCCTATTTCATTTATGTCAAATCAAAACATGCATCATTTCAAAAGAAAACTCATTAAGCATGATATTAAACTTCTTAATATTTCATTAAGACATCAAGCATGGTTTCAATCAAAATCAGAAATCATCAATATATACATTTTTTTCTTTTTAAGAACAACATACATATGATCATTAGATTTAAATCTACCATTTTATTCCATTAACATAAAACATGCAAATTTCATTATTATTTTTAAAATTACTAGAATGATAAGCATGATTCCTAATTTTTGTATTTTAAATTTTTTAAACATGTAATTTTTAAAAATAATTATCTAAAAAAAATTCATCATGAAAAACATCAAGTAATTTCAAAATAAATTAAGGGGGATTTCGATTACCTCATCGTTGAAAGCTGTTAAAGTGTATTTTGCCACCTTCCCTTTCTTGATTTTCTCCTCATCTTTGGAAGAGCTCAATTCATCCCAATTTTTGTTCTTCTTGCGTTCAAAGTAAGTAGTTCCGTTCTTTTTGCTTTTTAATTTTTGTTTCATTTGTAGTTTAAGTTCACCATTACTTGAGCTTATGCTCAAGTGGTCTTCATGTGTTCTATGTCCTAAATCCTTCCTATCTTTTGGAAGGTTGTTCTCGAGTTTCCTTTTTGTCACATTGTTCATTTCTTAGGTCATTAAAGACCCAATTAGTTTTTTGAGTGGAAATGTTTTAAAGTTCTTGGCCTCTTGAATAGCCGTAACATTTAGATCCCAACTCTTTGGAAGGGATCTTAAAATTTTAGTTACTAGTTCAAAGTTAGAAAAATCTTTACCAAGAGCTTTAGTCCATTGATGACATCCGTGAAACGGGTGTACATGCCTCCGATGGACTCACTTGGTTTCATTCGGAAAAGTTCGTAAGAATATATAAGAATATTGATTTTGGACTCTTTCACTCAGCGAGTGCCTTCATGAGTGACCTCAAGAGTTCTCCAAATATCAAAAGCCGAATCACAAATCGAAACGCAATTAAATTCATTTTTGTCAAGTGCACAATATAAGGCATTCATAGCCTTTGCGTTTAAAGTAAAAACTCTCTTCTCCGATTCATCCCATTCGCTCATCGGAAGAGAAGATTTTTGAAATCCATTTTCGACAATATTCCAAAGCTCGAGATTCAACGAAAGTATGAAAACTCTCATTCGAGTTTTCCAATAAGTGTAGTCCGTCCCAATGAAAAAGGGAGGACGAATGAGAGAGCAACCCTCTTAAAGGCTGAAAAAAGCTATTTCTATTTGGGTGTTAAACAAAAGTAGAAAACTGTGGCTCTGATACCAATTGTTAGGATCGAAGTGGCACTAAGAGGGAGGGGTGAATTAGTGTAGCGGATTAAAACTTATAAGTTTAAAAATGAATTTGTAAATACGAGGAGATTTCGTTTCGATAGTAACTCGAGTAGATGAAAACCGAAAGCTAGCAGTAGTATAAATAATAATTTCAGGAAAGTAAGAACTCACACATTCAAGGAAGACACCAATTTAAAGTGGTTCGGTCAAAATGACCTACATCCACTTGCGAAGCCTTCTTCGAAGAGGCTCCCAACTTCCACTAGCAAATCACTTTGAAGGGGAAGGACAAATACCCCTCTTATAACCTTTTACAGTTGTTAGGCCCCTAAAAAATATCGATAATATTAAAATTCAAGAAAACAAATCAATCCAGGATCCAAACTAACATTTGAGGTCACTAAGAAAACATTCAGATCAAAATTTCACCTCTATAATCTATAAATTTATAAACCCTGTGCAATTCATAAACATATAACACATCGCTCGATGATTCATAAAATCTGAACCCAACTCACCAAAATAATAACCACAACATAAATTCATAAGTGTGGGAGTTTGTACAATCATAAAGCTAACGTTTACCATAAGTTCATATCGTTACACGAATTAAACTAAACATTCCAGAATCTTAAACATGAGAGGTCCTTTAAACTTATACAAAATCCACAAGTTTAGATTCATCGTCAACATTTCATTAGATGCAGCATGTGCTTATAGAACAAAAACATATATACTAATAAAGATCTGTCCAAAATCTTTTTAGCTTTCCATTGCCTTAGCCCAATCTTAACATTTAAGCAAGCGACAAGCTATCCTGAAAAATTTATACAACAACGGGGTGATCATATAAAGCTCAGCAAGTGACTAACATATCCATGTCAAAAGAGGACAATTTCCAAAGAGATAAAGTTTCAAAATGCAAGGCAGAATATAAGAATTCATAGACGTAATATTATTAGGTGCAGAATAACAATTGTCATTTCAATCAAACATATTTGGTTCATAAGAGATGGGGCATAGAGTAATTGGAGCATATCAGCAACGAATGAAATGTTTTGGAGCATATCAATAACAAATGAAACATTTCGGAGCTTATCAATGGCGTATGAAATGTTCCGGAGCATATCAATGGAGTATGAAACATTTCGAAGCTTATCAATGGCGTATGAAATGTTCCGGAGCATATCAACAGCATATGGAACATTTCGAAGCATATCAATAATGAATGAAACATTTCGGAGCTTATCAATAACAAATGAAATGTTTCGGAGCTTATCAGTGGCATATGAAATGTTCCGGAGCATATCAATGGCGTATGGAACATTTCAGAGCATATCAATAACAAATACTAAACAAAAGCTCAAACGTCGTCTTTGACATTGCATTCATATCATTCTTATCCAAAGCATGTACAGAAACACATAACCAAAGCTCTAGATATCATATCAAACATACAGAAGGTTTAGTGGGACTACATACAGAATGTGATTCATCCATTTCTGAATGACCACCAGACAGAAGTCTCCCACGTCTAGGAGCTCCATCCACCCATGTCTAGGTGAAGTCAGAGGGGACCGGCAGAGCATCGCAGGCTCTATGCATAACTCCCTTTACCATTTCTGGCAAAGGTTCACATTATCCCACAACATCAGAGTACAAAAGGGTTGTATGAACAATAAATAGCATATATCGGAAGCACACGCGGAACAACAAAATGTACATGTGCCTTTACGAGTCAATATAATGCAAGCAACAATCTCTCACAAATGTATTCAGATTTGGAATGAAATGAAAGCAAAAGTATACCAGGATTCCAAACAATCATATGTAGCTCAATTCAAATAAGAAGGTTAGATGAATTCAATATCCAAAGGAATGAAACTAGAATAGGCACATATCGAAAGCAAATGCGGAACAATGGGATATACATGTGCCTATATGTGTCAATGCGATATAGCATAAACGTTACACAAAAATGTTTCAAGAATGTAAATAATTTATAGGCAAGAGCAAACCAGAATTCAAGCACTAACATAAGCCTCAATTGAGCGAAGGGGACTGAATGGAATCTATTTCCAAACGAATGAAACAGAATACGTAAAATCGACCAAGGCTCGATTTCTGTCAGGATTCAAGAGGCACATTGAACAAATACTTCAGATTATCAATTATGCTCCAATACCCTTAAGAAAGCTACTGTCGAAAGATATATCAATCTATTTTCTGATGAAATAAGTTTCATATGAATCAAGGTTTCTATCAAAGAGTTACCATTGATTTAGTGACCGAAGGTCAAAAAACTAAATTACTGTTTTATAGAATCCATTAGGCGGAATCAATAGATAGCAGAATAGGCATTTGAGTTCCAAAATTTTCAATCTATATATTAAAAGGAAGGTTTACAAGTCTAGTTTCAAAGGCATTTGAGTTCCAAAATTTTCATTCTATATATTAAAAGAAAGGTTTACAAGTCTAGTTTCAAATGAAATCAGTTTGGTACAAATTAGAATTTCCAACAGGGACTTATAGGCATTTTAGTATTGAAAGGTCAGAAATTTGGATCCCTATTTTGCAGCATCCATAGGCTCAATTGAAACAGACGTTTGGGTAAGTATTCGGAGTCCAAAATTTTCAAAATCAGTGTCAAAAGGAAGGTATAAGAGTCTACTTTTAAATAAACAAGGTTCTGCCTAAATCCATATTTGGTGCTAAAAATTATGGCTAAAACAATGTATAGGAGTCAGTTTACCGAAAAATTTCAGATCCATGATTTTTGTATCTAACAAGAG
Organism: Musa acuminata AAA Group; assembly: GCF_036884655.1. NCBI lineage: Eukaryota > Viridiplantae > Streptophyta > Magnoliopsida > Zingiberales > Musaceae > Musa > Musa acuminata. The sequence continues at coordinate 15,944,722 of NC_088340.1, forward strand.
AAATATCAGGTTCTAGGCTGAAATCTTTCGAATAATTCAGAATAAATATGAGATAAAAGACTAATAATTCTGTAGGATGGGATTAGAACACTTGCCTTTGAGAATTATGACCCTAAATGAGAAGATTTGAGCAAGAAACCTCAAAGCCCCAATTTTTTTTTCTTCTTCTTCTTCCCCCTTTTTCTTCTCTTCTTCTTTCTTTCTTTCTCCTGTTCTTCCACATAGCTGCCTTCTCTGGTTCCTTATGAACGAAGGCAGAGAGGCTTAAACGGTGGGATTTGTATTTTTGTGCATTTTGTAGTTTAGTCCTTGTATTATTATATTTACGATTAGGTCCTCAGGATTTACATATAGGTCCTCAGATTTTTTTTTTCTTTTTGAACAAATCGCCCAAATCTTATGAATAAGTTCTCAGATTCATATTTTGGCTCTTTTATCAAATTTAAAATAGATACTTATATTACAACTAGAAACTTATACGAAAATTCAGAAATGAGGGATGTTACACTCTCCCCCCCCTTAAAAGAAAAATTTAGTCCTCTAAATTTATCATACCTCTATCGATGAAAATATTGGGATACACCTTTTTCATTTCCTCCTCTAGCTCCCAGGTTGTTTCCTCTCTAGAATGATGTCTCCAAATTACTTGAACTAGAGGGATGACCCGATTCCTTAGGATCTTTTCCGTCTTATCAACAATCTGAGTGGGCTCTTCCACATAAGATCAATCTTTATCGATCTCCATCAACTCAAACTTAATGATATGAGAAGGATCAGGTATATACTCTCTAATCATCGAAACATGAAATATATTATGGATAAGGCACAATGATGGTGGTAAGGCAATCCTGTAAGCGACAGAACCAACCCAATTTTGGGCTTAACTTTCCATTAGGATTTGGTTCTTGATATCTGGTTCATTAGGTACACATACTCTATCCCCAAATCTCAATAGGCCATCCTTTGAAACATGAAATTTTGGCTTCAATTCCTTTTCTACTTCATTCCTCAAGTAGATTAAACGTGGATCTCGTAATTGTCCTTCCTTAATTTGTTGAATAAGATCAGATTGCACCTAAATGGAGGCCATCAATATCATTGAGTCTTGCTCTTTCCTCATAGCATTCAAATCAAAATTTTCTTCTAATAACTTTCATTGCTTCACGACCAGACTAGTCATAAAACATGTAGATTTTCTACTAAGAGCATCAGCTACCACATTGGCTTTGCCCGGGTGATAATGGATGGCACAATCATAATCCTTTAGAAGTTCTATCCATCTTCGCTGCCTCATGTTTAAGTCTTTCTGAGTGAAAATATATTTCAAACTCTTGTGATCAGTCAAAATTTCAAATTGCCGACCATACAAATAATGTCTCCAAATCTTTAGAGCAAAAACAATTGCTACCAATTCCAAATCATAAGTTGGTTAATTCAGTTCATAACCTTTTAGTTGTCTAGAAGCAAAAGCAATCACTCTCCCTTCCTGCATTAAAACACATCCGAGGCTCTTTCTTGAAGCATCAGTATAAACTACAAATCCCTCACTACCACTTGGAATAGTGAGAATAGGAGCACTAGTCAATCTTCTTTTTAACTCTTGAAAACTTTGCTCACAATCATCACCCCATACAAATTTCACATTCTTTTTAGTGAGTTTGGTGAGAGGTTGAGCGATTCGAGAAAATCCCTCCACAAATCTCCTGTAATAACCTGCCATGCACAAGAAGCTTCTAATTTTTGTTACATTTGTTGGTACTTCCCATTCAACTACAGCTTCTATTTTCTTTGGATCAACAAATATACCCTTCCCTGAAATCACATGGCCTAAGAAAGCAACTTCATTCAACCACAATTCACATTTGCTGAACTTTGCATACAACATCTTTTCTCTTAGTATAGACAATACATTTCTCAAGTGTTCCTCATGCTCCTGATTACTCTTTGAATACACCAATATGTCATCAATAAATACAATTACATAGCCATCCAAGAGCGGTTAAAATATCCTATTCATTAGTTCCATAAAAGCTGCAGGGGCATTAGTCAAACCAAAAGGCATCACCAAAAATTCATAGTGACCATATCGAGTTCTGAAAGCTATTTTTGGAATATCCTCTTCCTTGATCTTCAACTGATAGTAACCTGACCTCAGGTCAATCTTAGAGAATACTTGTGCACCCTGTAGTTGATCAAACAAATCATCAATTCTGGGTATGGGATACTTGTTTTTGATGATCACTTGATTCAACAGTCTATAATCAATACAAAGCCTCAATCTTCCATCCTTCTTCTTCACTAATAGTACCGGAGCACCCCATGGAGATACGCTGGGTCGTATGAAACCCTTATCTAATAATTCTTGTAGTTGCTTCTTTAATTCCTCTAGCTCGAGTGGTGCCATTCTATAGGGAGGCTTAGATATTGGGGTTGTACTGGGGACCAGATCAATAGCAAATTCACCCTCTCTATCTAGAGGTAAACCAGGCAAGTCATCTGGGAACTCTTTGACCACTGAAATTTCATCTATGTGGGTTTCCTGATTTGAATGCTCCTTTACACACACCTTATAACAAAAACAACCCTTCTGCATAAGATGATAAGCTTGAAGTGCTGATATCAAGCAAGGAGGCCAATCATGCCTAATGCCCTCAAGGTAAAATATAGGCTGATCTGGTATGTAGAAAGTAATTATTTTTTTGTAACAATCAATACTAGCGTGATGAGAAGATAACCAATTCATGCCAAGTATAATATCAAACTCCAAATCTTTATGAGAACTAAATCAGTAAAAAGTTCAAGTTCTCCAATAAAATCAGACAAGAGGACCAGATTCAAGTTCATTATCAAAGAATCTCCAATGATTGTATTTTACATATACCACATAATATAGTGGTCTAGGTTGAATACCCAAGTGATAAGCAATATGTTACAAATCAAATCGTAGATAGGACCCATGGTCAAACAAATATTTGCATTCTTTCATAAACATGCATAATACCTTCGATCACTAATTCAGAAGTTTTAGAATCATATTCAGGGATAGCATACACTCTGACATGGGCTGATGATTTAAGAGGCAATGACTCTTTCTTCTTATTCAAAGGGCAGTCTTTTATTTTATGATCCAACTTTCTACAAGCAAATAGACTCCAGTCACCCAAAAACACAAATTTGTTTCATAATTTAACTTGCAATTCACACGTGATTGAATCTTTTGTGGTGACTTCCTTTTCAAATCCAAATGTCTTGACCCTCTTGTTATCACTTTCTGATTCATTTCTAATTATATTTTTATTGGTAAACTTGTCCTTGGCATTCTTGCCATAGATCTGTTGAATCTCGGATTTTGATGATAAAATCAATTGATGGGTTAATTGATCTAATCCATATTATTGAGTTAAGTGTGCAGGATTAACTATGATAACCATAAAACACAAAGCAAGAATACCGGAGTCAAGATCGATGGACGTTTAAGAGTCCGAAGAATCGTCGGAGATGTTGCCGGAACCAACCGAGAAGAAATCGGGAACCTATCGGAATTTTCGGAAGTTCGCCGAAGAGATCGTCGAAGGTTCACGGAGATCACCGAGAAGGCTCGGCTACTCGTTAAAGTCATCATAAGATCGGGAGCTTGCAGGGAGTCCGTCGGAAGAAGTTCGTCGGAAAGCTTGCCGGAACAAGACTCGACGTTCGCGGTCGAAAACTTGCTTAGGATGTTTTTTTTTGTTATGTAGTTCACTTGTAATTAGGATTAGGATTAAGAGATAATCCTATATCCTGGTTAGGGGCCAATTGGGCCCAAAGTCAGATTTGGTTTGGGCTAAAATTAAGCCAAACTAGTGAATCGGAGAGCCAGGCGGTGCGGTAGCACCGCCCAGCACCCGAGAGCTGGACGGTGACACCTCCTGGGCTGGGCGGTTGCACCGCCCAGCACCCGAGCGCTGGGCGGTGGCACCGCCAGCATCCGGAACATAAGAGAATTCAAATTTTTGGAGCCCAATTTTGAATCCTCTTGAGGCCTATAAATACCCCTCAAGTCTCAACTAAGAAGATAACTTTTTGAGCAGCAAGTGATTGAGAGAAAAGTCTTAGAAGAGTCTTTGCCTTTCTTGTTTTCAATTTTCTAGTGTTCACCTCCTTCTTTCTTGGTGAAAATCTGTAAGAGAGTGAACCGCTTGTAAAAGTTGTAAGAGGGGTATTTACCCTTCCCTTTCAAGAGATTTGCTAGTGGAAGGTGGGAGCCTCATCGAAGAGGGGCCTCGCAAGTGGATGTAGGTCACTTGACCAAACCACTTTAAAAACGGCGTAATCTCTGGTTTGCATTTCATTACTGCTATTTACATTACTGCAAACCCTCTTACTTGCTTTATTTCCTCATTACATTTACTGCACAACTTTACGAATACGCTTTCAAGTTAAGCACTTCCGATTCCGATTTTTATCGTACGAAAGATTTTTCGAAACCAACGTTTTAAGCCGCTGCACTAATTCACCCCCCCCTCTTAGTGCCGCTCCGATCCTAACAATTGGTATCAGAGCAAGGCTCACTCTCATATTTGGTTTAATACCCAAGAGAGATGGCTTACTCCGGCATGCATGAGGGTCATTCTATCACACGTCCACCCTTGTTTAATGGGTCGGATTATACTTATTGGAAGACTCGGATGAGGATCTTCCTCATTTCTATGGATTTCGAGCTTTGGACTATTGTTGAAAATGGATTTCAAAAATCTTCTCTTCCGATGAGCGAATGGAATGAATCGGAGAAGAAGGTTTTTGCTTTAAATGCAAAGGCTATGAATGCCTTGTTTTGTGCACTAGACAAAAATGAATTTAATCGTGTTTCAATTTGTGATTCGGCTTTTGATATTTGGAGAACTCTTGAGGTCACTCATGAAGGCACTAGCCGAGTGAAAGAGTCCAAAATCAACATCCTTGTGCACTCTTACGAACTTTTCCGAATGAAACCAAGTGAGTCCATCGGAGACATGTACACCCGGTTTATGGATGTCATCAATGGACTCAAAGCTCTTAGTAAAGATTTTACTAACTTTGAACTAGTAACTAAAATCTTAAGATCCCTCCCTAAAAGTTGGGATCCAAAAGTTACGGCCACTCAAGAGGCCAAAGACCTTAAAGCATTCCCTCTTGAAGAACTCATTGGGTCTCTAATGACCTACGAAATGACATGTCAAGCTCATGACGAGCTCGAGAACCCCCTTCCAAAGAACAGGAAGGATATGGCACTCAAATCACAAGAAGACCACTTGAAAGGAACATCAAGTGATGAGGACAGTGACAATGACATTGCACTTTTGACTCAAAAATTTTAAAAATATTTAAGAAAGAACAAATTTAAAAATAGTACAAAAAATAAATTTGAACAAAAGAAGGACCAAGTGATTTGCTATGAATGCAAAAAATCGGGATACTACAAGAACGATTGTCCTCAAGCCAAAAAGAGAACATCAAAGAAGAAGGCGCTCAAGGCAACGTGGGATGATTCAAGCGCGTCCGAAGAAGAGGAGTCCAACACCGAGCAAGTTGCTCATTACGCGCTAATGGCTTTAGGAGAAGAGGTATGTGATTTATTTAATGAAGATTTATCGTTTGAAGAACTCTCTATCGCTTTTCATGAATTATTTGATGAATGTAGAACTGTTAGCAAGAAGTTAAGTATCTTAAAGAAAGAGCATGCTTTGCTACAAGATAAGTTTGATAGTCTTCAAACTCCTCCATGCTCTTAGTGTGAGCATTTAGAAGCAATAAAAAATGAAAATTTGCTTCTTAAAGAAACCTTAAACAAGTTTAAGGTTGGTAGCAAAGGATTAGATATGATCCTTGCACACAAGGGTCATTTCGCAAATAGAAATGGAATTGGATTTGTAAAAGGATTACATCAAAATCCTACCACTTTCATAAAAGGACCTATATTACATGTTTCCTCTTATATGAAATGCAACTTCTGTTGCAAATCCGGACATATTGCCTACAAATGTCCATTTAGGAAAATTAGTTCACAAAAATTAATATGGGTTCCTAAAGGAACTATAAAGGATTCAATAATAAATAACAAAGTTAGTGAATCAATTTTTGAGGCACCCAAAATCAAATGGGTACCTAAAAGTCATCCTCTTTTGTAGACAAACCCACAACCTAGGAGCAAGAGATGGTATCTCGATAGTGGATGCTCAAGACATATGACTGGAGATCCATCTCATTTCTCTATGCTCACTAACAAAGAAGAAGGGTACGTCACCTTCGGAGACAACAATAAAGGCAAAATCATTGGCAAGGGAACTATTGGTAACAAATTTAGTTTTTCCATTGATGATGTTTTACTAGTTGATGGATTGAAACATAATATCTTGAGTATTAGTCAACTATGCGATAAAGGTTATATCGTTAGATTCGAATCAAATATGTGTATTATCGAAAAACCAAACAATAACTTGACTATGATTGCATTAAAACAAAATAATATCTACACCATCAACCTTGATGAACTAAGTAATGAAATGTGCTTCTCCGCTCTAAATGATGATGCTTGGCTTTGGCATAGGAGATTAGGCCATGCAAGCATGAAACTAATATCTAAGATCTCATCTAGAGAATTAGTACGAGGGATTCCAAATATGAAGTTTACTAAGGACAAAGTATGTGATGCATATCAACTAAGTAAACAAATAAAAACTAGTTTCAAACCAAAAAATCAAATTAGCACCACTAGACCGCTACAATTGATCCATTTGGACTTATTCGGACCAATTGACACAACAAGTCTAGGAGGAAGCAAATATGCATTTGTAATTGTGGATGACTATACTAGGTACACTTGGACCTATTTCTTAGTCCACAAAAGTGATTGCTTCAAGTGCTTCTCTAAATTTTGTAAACTCACTCAAAACGAAAAAGGTTTCATGATTTCATCAATTCGGAGTGATCACGGTGGCGAATTTCAAAACCATGACTTTCAAAATTTTTGTGAAGTTAATGGATACAATCACAACTTCTCCACTCCGAGGAATCCCCAACAAAATGGAGTAGTTGAAAGAAAAAATAGAAACCTACAAGAAATGGCAAGAACTACGTTAAATGAACATAGTTTACCTATGTATTTTTGGGCCGAAGCCATAAATACAGCTTGCTACATCATGAATAGAGTCCTAATAAGACCATCCTTATCAAAAACTCCCTATGAATTGTGGAATAACAAAAAACCAAATATTTCCTATTTTAAAGTTTTCAGTTGTAAATGCTTTATTTTGAATGAAAGGGATATCTTAGGAAAATTTGATGCTGAATCCGATGAAGGCATCTTTCTTGGTTACTCTTCCGTTTCTAAGGTTTTTCGGGTTTTTAACAAAAGAACGTTAATAATAGAAGAGTCTATTCATGTAGTTTTTAATTAAATTTCTAATTTAAAGGAAAATGATTTTGATGATGATCTTGGTTTTGATAATTTGAATTTAAATGAACCTCCTCCTCAAAATAGCAACTTGGATGCACCTTCTTCCGAAATTTCCTTACCTAAGGAATGGAAGTATATAGATGCTCATCCAAAGGAGCTAATTATAGGAGATACATCAAAAGGGGTTCAAACTCGTTCCTCTTTCAAGAATTTTTGTGCTAATGCCGCCTTCTTTTCTCAAATTGAACCTAAATGCATTGACGAGACCATAAAAGATGATTTTTGGGTTATTGCAATGCAAGAGGAATTGAATCAATTTGAGATGAATAAGGTATGGAAGCTTGTTCCTAGATCTAGTGACCATTTAGTCATTGGTACTAAATGGGTCTTTAGAAACAAGCAAGATGAAAATGGTATCGTGGTTAGAAACAAGGCTAGATTAGTGGCCAAAGGTTTCAACCAAAAAGAAGGTATCGATTACGAAGAAACCTTCGCTCCCGTGGCTCGATTAGAAGCCATAAGGATGCTCCTTGCCTATGCTAGTAGTAATAATTTTAAACTATTAGAATTGTTAAAATGATTTAACATGGATAATTAAAAAGCAATAAACACCCCTATGAGTACTGCGACTAAGTTAGATATGGATGAAAATAGTGAAAATTTTGATCAAAAAACATATAGGGGAATGATAGGTAGTCTACTCTACCTCACCGCGACTAGACCATATATTATGTTTAGTGTAGGACTTTGCGCTAGGTTTCAATCTAATCCTAAATTATCTCATCTTAAGAGTGTTAAAAGAATATTTAGGTATCTTAAAGGAACTCCAAATTTAGGATTGTGGTATCCAAAATCTGAAAAATTCGATCTAATAGCTTATGCAGATGCCGATTTTGGCGGATGCAGGATAGATAGAAAAAGTACATCCGGAACATGCCAATTTTTAGGACATGCACTTGTTTCTTGGACTTTCAAGAAACAAAATTCAGTTGCACTATCTACGGTAGAAGCCGAATACATTGCTACAAGTGCATGTTGTGCACAAGTTATTTGGATGAAAAATACATTAGAAGACTATGGAATTCACTTTAAAAACATTCCCATAAAATATGATAATATTAGTGCCATATGTCTTACTAAAAATCCAATTCAGCACTCTAGAACTAAGCACATCGACGTTAGGCATCATTTCATACGCGATCATGTCCTTAACAATGATGTTGTTCTAGAATTCATTGACACAAAGCATCAATTAGCAGATATATTTACAAAAGCTTTGAACGAAGACCAATTTGAATTCATTAGAAGGGAATTAGGTATGTTAAATTGTCCCTAAAAATAAACTTGTTTGAATGGATTTTTCGTAAAGTTTTTCATCCTCTCTCTATTCCTCGATGAATCTGATCCTTCTCTTTCGATTCTAAATGACATGTTAAATTATCTTATCCTATCTTGAGTCAAACACCGCTCCTATCTGATCAAGATTAATGATTTTATGATATTTTATGAATCTCGAAATTGATTTTGATGGCTTGATTATGAGTTTCAAGTTGACGATGTAAATTTAAATGAGTTTGTATTCGAATTATGATCTTGACTTATTGGAGTTACTACTTGATATTTTTTAATCACAATCTCTTCCTTGCACACCTACAATTTGTGTTATTTATAGAAAGAAGAGATTTGATAAAATGGATGAATGCTGAATTTTCCTTTAGGTGAACTCTGCGTAAATATTTTAGCATACTTAATTTTGGATGATGGATTTTAGTATGATCAATGCTGAATTCCTAATATTATAATCACAAGTTATATTCTTCAAGTCTCATTCCCTTTTTGTTGATGACAAAGGGGGAGAAAAGTGATGACTTGTACCATTTTGATAACATGACTTATATGAATTTCAAAAGCATGTGTGATATGAATGTCTTATATGCCTTGCCTTGCAAAATCCTTGAGAATATCGCAAGATTGATTGATCATATTGAAAGCTTGCCTTACATTTATATCATGAAATTCATGTTGAAAATCTTTATCTCCTATCGTAGTAAAAATTGTCTCTTATCATTCTACTTGAAAATGATTTTCATCGAAGTTTTGTATTTACTATTGCTTAATGAGAATAACGATAAGTTCTACGGTTAGAACTTATCGGTTTATGCTTGAATTCTATGGATGGAAGTCAAGTGTTTTCATCTTCTCATAATATGGCATATAGATAGGGGGAGTTATGTTTAACTCCGTCATCAATTGATTGTCATCATCAAAAAGGGGGAGATTATTAAATCTCAGATTTTGATGATAAAATCAATTGATGGGTAAATTGATCTAATCTATATTATTGAGTTAAGTGTGTAGGATTAACTACGATAACCAGAAAACACAAAGCAAGAATACCGGAGTCAAGATCGATGGACGTTTAAGAGTCCGAAGAATCATCGGAGATGCTGCCGGAACCAACCGAGAAGAAATCGGGAACCTATCGGAATTTTCGGAAGGTCGCCGAAGAGATCGTCGGAGGTTCACAGAGATCACCGAGAAGGCTCGGCTACTCGTTAAAGTCATCATAAGATCGGGAGCTTGCAGGGAGTCCGTCGGAAGAAGTTTGTCGGAAAGCTCGCCGGAACAAGACTCGATGTTCGTGGTTGAAAACTTGCTTAGGATGTTTTTTTTCGTTATGTAGTTCACTTGTAATTAGGATTAGGATTAAGAGATAATCCTATATCCTGGTTAGGGGCCAATTGGGCCCAAAGTCAGATTTGGTTTGGGCTAAAATTAAGCCAAACCAGTGAATCGGAGAGCCAGGCGGTGGCACCGTCTAGTTGGGCGGTAGCACCGCCCAGCACCCGAGAGCTGGGCGGTGGCACTGCCTGGGCTGGGTGGTGGCACCGCCTAGCACCCGAGAACTGGGCGGTGACACCTCTTGGGCTGGGCGGTGGCATCGCCAGCATCGGGAACATAAGAGAATTCAAATTTTTGAACCCAAATTTGAATCCTCTTGAGGCCTATAAATACCCCTCAAGTCTCAGCTGAGAAAATAACTTTTTGAGTAGCAAGTGATTGAGAGAAAAGTCTTAGAAGAGTCTTTGCCTTTCTTGTTTTCAATTGGCTAGTGTTCACCTCCTTCTTTGTTGCTGAAAATCTGTAAGAGAGTGAACCGCTTGTAAAAGTTGTAAGAGGGGTATTTACCCTTCCCTTTCAAGAGATTTGCTAGTGGAAGGTGGGAGCCTCATCGAAGAGGGGCCTCGCAAGTGGATGTAGGTCACTTGACCGAACCACTTTAAAAACGGCGTAATCTCTGGTTTGCATTTCATTACTGCTATTTACATTACTGCAAACCCTCTTACTTGCTTTATTTCCTCATTACATTTACTGCACAACTTTGCGAATATGCTTTCAAGTTAAGCATTTTCGATTCTAATTTTTATCGTACGAAAGATTTTTCGAAACCAACGTTTTAAGCCGCTGCACTAATTCACCCCCCCATCTTAGTGCCGCTCCGATCCTAACATGATCTACAAAAATTCTTTTCATTGTTCCCATTAATGATCAGCCTCTACTTCCAATATAAGGTGGCAAAAGAAATCTTTCAATCATTGAAACAATTTTGTACATCAAATATCTTTTCCATTCGCATCATCCATTTTTCTACCACTAACGAAATTAGGTTCACCACGCTTTTGCTGTGCTACTCTGATTTGATATCCCCGATCAACCATTTCATACCACTTAATTAAAAAGAAACAATTGAAATAGGAGGACCAAATTGCCTCATCATCCTAGATTCCTAAAATGCATCAAAGAAAATTTTCACCAATCACTATAGTTCACTAGACCTCAATATATTTTGCACGTCAACATATCAAATATTTTAGTGATCCTCAAACCATGCTCTGATACCACCTCTTTCACGCCCCTAAAAAATATCGATAATATTAAAATTCAAGAAAACAAATAAATCCAGGATCCAAACTAACATTTGAGGTCACTAAGAAAACATTCAGATCAAAATTTCACCTCTATAATCTATAAATTTATAAACCCTGTGCAGTTCATAAACATACAACACATCGCTCGACGATTCATAAAATATGAACCCAACTTACCAAAATAATAATCACAACATAAATTTACAAGTGTGGGAGTTTGTACAATCATAAAGCCAACGTTTACCAGAAGTTCATATCGTTACACGAATTAAACTTAACATTCCAGAATATTAAACATGAGAGGTCCTTTAAACTTATACAAAATCCACAAGTTTAGATTCATCGTCAACATTTCATTAGATGCAGCATGTGCTTATACAACAAAAACATATATACTAATAAAGATCTGTCCAAAATCTTTTTAGCTTTCCACTGCCTCAGCCCAATCTTAACATTTAAGCAAGCGACAAGCTATCCTGAAAAATTTATATAACAACGGGGTGAGCATATAAAGCTCAGCAAGTAACTAATATATCCATGTCAAAAGAGGACAATTTCCAACGGGGTGAGCATAAGAATTCATAGACGTAATGTTATTAGGTGCAGAATCACAATTGTCATTTCCATCAAACATATTTGGTTCATAACAGATGGGGTATAGAGTAATTAGAGCATATCAGCAACGAATGAAATGTTTAGGAGCATATCAATAACAAATGAAATATTTTGGAGCTTATCAATGGCGTATGAAATGTTCCGGAGCATATCAATGGCGTATGGAACATTTCGAAGCATATCAACAATGAATGAAACATTTCGAAGCTTATCAATGGCGTATGAAATGTTCCGGAGCATATCAACGGCATATGGAACATTTTGAAGCATATCAACAATGAATAAAATATTTCGGAGCTTATCAATAACAAATGAAATGTTTCGGAGCTTATCAGTGGCGTATGAAATGTTCCGGAGCATATCAATAGCGTATGGAACATTTCAGAGCATATCAATAACAAATACCAAACAAAAGCTCAAACGTCGTCTTTGACGTTGCATTCATATCTTTCTTATCCAAAGCATATACAGAAACACATAACTAAAGCTCTGGATATCATATCAAACATACAGAAGGTGTAGTGGGACTACAGACATAATGTGATTCATCCATTTCTGAATGACCACCAGACAGAAGTCTCCCATGTTTGGGAGCTCCATCCACCCACGTCTAGGTGAAGTCAAAGGGGGCTAGCAGAGCATCGCAGGCTCTATGCATAACTCCCTTTACCATTTATGGCAAAGGTTCACATTATCCCACAACACCAGAGTACAAAGGGTTGTATGAACAATAAATAGCATATATCGGAAGCACACACGGAACAACAAAACGTACATGTGCCTTTACGAGTCAATACGATGCAAGCAACAATCTCTCACAAATGTATTCAGATTTGGAATGAAATGAAAGCAAGAGTATACCAGGATTCCAAGCAATCATATGTAGCTCAATTCAAATAAGAAGGTTAGATGAATTCAATATCCAAAGGAATGAAACTAGAATAGGCACATAACGAAAGCAACTGCGGAACAATGGGATATACATGTGCCTATATGTGTCAATGCGATATAGCATAAACGTTACACAAAAATGTTTCAAGAATGTAAATAATTTATAGGCAAGAGCAAACCAGAATTCAAGCACTAACATAAGCCTCAATTGAGTGAAGGGGACTGAAAGGAATCTATTTCCAAACGAATGAAACAGAATATGCGAAATTGACCAAAGCTCGATTTCTGTCAGGATTCAAGAGGCACATTGAACAAATACTTTAGATTATCAATTATACTCCAATACCCTTAAGAAAGCTACTGTCGAAAGATATATTAATCTATTTTCTGATGAAATAAGTTTCATATGAATCAAGGTTTCCAACAAGGAGTTACCATTGATTTAGTGACCGAAGGTCAAAAAACTAAATCACTATTTTTCAGAATCCATAAGGCGGAATCAATAGATAGCAGAATAGGCAATTGAGTTCCAAAATATTCAATCTATATATCAAAAGAAAGGTTTACAAGTCTAGTTTCAAAGGAAATCAGTTTGGTACAAATCAAAATTTTCAACAGGGACTTATACACATTTTAGTATTGAAAGGTCAGAAATTTTGATCCCTATTTTGCAGCATCCATAGGCTCAATTGAAACAGACGTTTGGGTAAGTAATCGGAGTCCAAAATTTTCAAAATAAGTGTCAAAAGGAAGGTATAAGAGTCTACTTTCAAATAAATAAGGTTCTGCCTAAATCCATATTTGGTGCTAAAAATTATGGCTGAAACAATATATAGGGGTCAGTTTACCAAAAAATTTCAGATCCATGATTTTTGTATCTAACAAGAGAAATATCAGGTTCTAGGCTGAAATATTTCGAATAATTCAGAATAAATATGAGATCAAAGACTAATAATTCTGTAGGATGGGATTAGAACACTTGTCTTTGAGAATTATGACCCTAAATGAAAAGATTTGAGCAAGAAACCTCAAAGCCCCAAATTTTTTTTCTTCTTCTTCCCCCTTTTTCTTCTCTTCTTCTTTCTTTCTTTCTCCTGTTCTTCCACGCAACTGCCTTCTCTGGTTCCTTATGAACGAAGGCAGAGAGGCTTAAACGGTGGGATTTGTATTTTTGTGTATTTTGCAGTTTAGTCCTTGTATTATTATATTTACGATTAGGTCCTCAGGGTTTACATATAGGTCCTCAGATTTTTTTTTTTCGTTTTGAACAAATCCCCCAAATCTTATGAATAAGTTCTAAGATTCATATTTTGGCTCTTTTATCAAATTTAAAATAGATACTTATATTACAACTAGAAACTTATACGAAAATTCAGAAATGAGGGATGTTACACTCTCCCCCCCTTAAAAGAAAAATTTAGTCCTCTAAATTTATCATACCTCTATCGATGAAAATATTGGGATACACCTTTATCATTTCCTACTCTAGCTCCCAGTTTGTTTCCTCTCCAGAATGATGTCTCCAAATTACTTGAACCAGAGGGATGACCCGATTCTTTAGGATCTTTTCCGTCTTATCAACAATCTGAGTGGGCTCTTCCTCATAAGATCAATCTTTATCGATCTCCATCAGCTCATACTTAATGATATGAGAAGGATCAGGTATATATATACTCTCTAATCATCGAAACATGAAATATATTATGGATAAGGCACAACGATGGTGGTAAGGTAATCCTGTAAGCGATAGAACCAACCCAATCTTGGGCTTAACTTTCCTTTAGGATTTGGTTCTTGATATCTGGTTCATTAGGTACACATACTCTATCCCTAAATCTCAATAGGCCATCCTTTGAAACTTGAAATTTTGGCTTCAATTCCTTTTCTACTTTATTCCTCAGGTAGATTAAACGTGGATCTCGTAATTGTCCTTCCTTAATTTGTTGAATAAGATCAGATTGCACCTGAATAGAGGCCATCAATATCATTGAGTCTTGCTCTTTCCTCATAGCATTCAAATCAAAATTTTCTTCTAATAACTTTCATTGCTTCACGACCAGACTAGACATAAAACATGTAGATTTTCTACTAAGAGCATCAGCTACCACATTGGCTTTGCGCGGGTGATAATGGATGGCACAATCATAATCCTTTAGAAGTTCTATCCATCTTCGCTGTCTCATGTTTAAATCTTTCTGAGTGAAAATATATTTCAAACTCTTGTGATCAGTCAAAATTTCAAATTGCCGACCATACAAATAATGTCTCCAAATCTTTAGAGCAAAAACAATTGCTACCAATTCCAAATCATGAGTTGGATAATTCAGTTCATAACCTTTTAGTTGTCTAGAAGCATAAGCAATCACTCTCCCTTCCTGCATTAAAACACATCCGAGGCCCTTTCTTGAAGCATTAGTAATATCGGGCCTATGGGTCACTAGATGGGCTTCAAATTTGGCCCAACCTTGGTAAAATCGGGCCCAATTGGCCCCTAACAAGGATATAGGATTATCTATTAATCCTAACCCTAATTACATGCAAACTATGTTAGGATTAAGAGCACTAAGAGGGGGGGGGGGGGGGGGGGGGGTGAATTAGTGCAGCAGAAATCTTCCTACGATAAAAAACGTTCGAACGATAAAATCGATTTCGGTGTGAAAGCCGATTCTAAGATTACTTTAACTTAAGATCAAGCGAGATGACGTTAAAGTCAATCTATGAAGGCAGTTTGCAGTTATGATAAAAACTAGAATATAAGCGCAAACTGAAATACGACGTTCGTACGATAAAAGCGATTTTGGTGTGAAAGCCGATTCGTAAATCACTTTAACTTGAGATGAAGCGAGATATAGTTAAAGCAAAGATATAAAGGCAGTTTGCAGTTATGATGGAAATCATAACGTAAGCGCAAATCGAAATATGATGTTCATACGATAAAACTGATTTGCGTCTAAACGCTGATTCAGAAAGCACTGAACTTTGAAACACGTTCATAAAAACACAGAAGGCAGTAAGCTATTGAGGAGGTTTGTAGTAAAGGTAAGATGCTCAAAGTAAATACAAATCGAGATTTAGAGTGGTTCGGTCAATCTTGACCTACTCCACTTTTGGCTTCATCCACCGACGAGGTCATCGACGTCAACTAGAGGCCTTCCTTCAATAGGCGGAGGCCAACCACCCTTTTACAGTTTCACTCCTTTTGACGGGCTTAGGAGACAACCCTTACAGACTTTTCTCTCCTCTCTTTAAAGCTCAGAACTTGGAAGAAAAGAGGGAGAAGAACTTTTGGCCTTTATAACAATTTTGAGCTCTAAAAATCACAAAACAAGATCAAGATTTCGGTGTATGTTTAGTGCTCTTTTAGTGCTAAATGTGTGGGGTATTTATAGGCCCCAACCTAGTTCAAATTTGGAGCTCAAAACTGTCAATTCCCGGAATTTCGGGATCTGGCGGTTGCACCTCCTGATTGGAACGGTTGCACCGCCTGGCAGAGCTCGAAGACTGAGCCTCTAGGCGGTGCCACCTCTTGTCAGGGGTGGTTGCACCTCCTGCCAGAGCTCGAAGACCGAGCTCATGCGGTGCCACCTCCTGACTGAGGCGGTTGCACCTCCTGCCAGAGCTCGAAGACCGAGCTCAGGCGATGCCACCTCTTGTCAGGGGAGGTTGCACCGCCCAGTCTTGCTCGGAGACTGAGCCTAGGAGGTGCCACCTCTTGGCTGAGGTGGTTGCATCGCCCAGTCTCCCTCGGAGACTCAGCCCAAGCGGTGCCACCTCCTGGCTTGGGCGGTTCAACCGCCTGGCAGAAATCAGGGTCCGAATGGGTTGATCCATTCGACCCAATTTGGATTTTTCAAGGGCCCAATTGCCCCAAGATTAAGTTAATGGGATCACCTCCCATTTCCAACTTAATCATTGTGCTAACTACGATATTCCCTAAGACATTTACTACAACTTGCTCCGGTGCGTCAATCGCTTCTTCCGGCGAGCTTCCGGCGAACTTCCGTCGATCATCCGATGAACCCTCCGTGATGCTCCTGCGGACTTTCGGCAAACTCCTGGACTTGCGATGATCCACTTGGCGAGTTCCGACGAGCTTCTTTGGCAAGCTCATGGACTTCTCGGATTTGTTCCCGCAGAACCTCCGACGAATGTCCGAACTTCCGTCGAACTCTCGACTCCCAACGTGATCATTGTCTTGACTCCGGCGCAACTCCTGCTGCATATCTTACTTTCATCGTAGTTAATCCTGCACACTTATCTCAACATATAGATTAGATAATAAATAACAATTGACTTCATCATCAAAATCCGAGATTCAACAATCTCCCCCTTTTTTATTATGACAATTAATTGATAATGGAGTTAACCTTAACTCCCCCTATCTATATGCCATACTTGAGATAAGTCATTTTAGAATTCAAAACCTTTGAATTCAAGAGGCATATTGATAAGTTAAAATCATTTAAACTTATCAATACTCCCATCATGATTCCCATCATGCGTATCTCTCTGAAGATGATGTCAAGGCTTGACATTCATTTTCAAATTTTACATTACATATTTGAATGATGGGATTAGTAGCAATTCATCATATTGTAAGATATCAACATGTAAAACTGCGAAGTGAGATTTTGATATCATTATATGATGCACACATTTCAAATGTTTTAGCAATTATTACATTTCATCACATGGTAAGATATCAATACGTAAAATTACGATGCAAGTTTTTTGTTTGATATCTTGACATGATACAAACAAGGCATAATGCAAATCATAGCATCTCTTGGTGATGCAAGCATGGCATTAATACTCATATATTTCTCCCCCTTTGTCATCAACAAAAAGCATGGTAATTGTGATACTAGGAGAACAATATAAGCAAATTTTGATCATAAGTGTGATAGTCGTTCATGCCTTTACTAGGTTCAAGTTATTTTCCAATTGTAAGTGATAGGAAATCAATTGTACAAGCATGATATGTAGATCACTTTGAATACTTCTTCCTTTGTATTTGTTATAATCTTTTTGCATGAAGGAGGAAGACCATTTGTGATACCAACTATTTGTGAGTTTACTTTGAGTTAAGTTAAAACCGATGAGAGATTAAATCATGCTTCAGGTATCAAGATATGTATGTGAAGCAAAGCTTTGCAAGTAAAAACATTATCATCCATATTTCAAGATGAAATTCATAAGTAGGAATCATTTCATCAAATTCATTTCAGAAAAATATTTTTCATATAAGTGTATGAGAAAATCTGATTTTTAGGATACCAATTGTTAAGCGAATCCGAAAATGAAATTAACACTTTCATGCATTTGGATAAGACTATGCTACAGATTTTCAAATACAATCATAAAGACAAAACATACTTATTGTTATGGAAATTTTTGTATTCAACACATAATTTCCAACATGTTATTTAGGCATGTAATGGTAGTCAAGTGATTTGATTATTCAGTAAAGTCCGAAAGATAATTTTAACTAGTTTATGTACTCGGACCCATCAACATTCCTAATTCTCTTCTTATAAAATTAAATTGTTCTTCACTTAGAGGTTTTGTAAAAATATCAGCTAGTTGATGTTTAGTATCAATGAATTCTATGATTACATCATGATTAGTAACATGATCTCATATAAAGTGATGTCTAATATCAATATATTTTGTTCTTGAGTGTTGTATAGGATTTTTCGTTAACCATATTGAACTTGTGTTATCACATTTAATAGGAATATTTTTAAGATGAATTTTATAATCTTATAAGGTGTTTTTCATCTATACAACTTATGCACAGCATGCACTTGCTGCAATATATTCAGCTTCGGTTGTTGATAGTGCAACCAAGTTTTGTTTCTTAGATGACCAGGTGTAACATCCCTCATTTCTGAATTTTCTTATAAGTTTCTAGTTGTAATGTAAGTATCTATTTTAAATTTGATAAAAGAGCCAAAGTATGAATCTAAGAACGTATTCATAAGATTTAGAGGATTTGTTCAAAAAAAAATCCGAGGACCTATATGTAAACCCTGAGGACCTAATCGTTAATATAATAATACAAGGACTAAACTGCAAAATGCATAAAATTACAAGCAGCTATGTGGAAGAACAGGAGAAAGAAAGAAAGAAGAAGAGAAGAAAAAGGGGGAAGAAGAAGAAGAAAAAAATTTGGGGCTTTGAGGTTTCTTACTCAAATCATCTCATTTAGGGACATAATTCTCAAAGGCAAGTGTTCTAACCCCATCCTACAGAAGTATTAGTCTATGTTCCTATATTGATTCTGAAAAATTAATGCTTAGAACCTGATATTTCTCTCTTTGGACATAAAACCAATGATTTGAAATTTTTTCGGTAAAGTGACTCCTGTACACTGTTTCAGCTATAATTTTTAGCGCCAAATGTTGATTCAGGCAGAACATAGCTCGTTTGAAATTAGACTCTTATATCTTTCTTTTGAGACTGATTTTGTAGATTTTGGACACCGAATACTTACCCAAACGTCTGTTTCAAATGAGCCTATAGATGCTGCAGAACAGGGATTAAAATTTCTGACCTTTCGATACTAAAATACCTATAAGTCCCTGTTGGAAATTCTGATTTATACCAAACTGACTTCGTTCGAAACTAGACTTGTAGACCTTTCTTTTGATATATAGATTAAAAAATTTGGAATTCAAATGCCTATCCTATTATCTGTTGAATCTGACCCTATGAATTCTGCAAAACAGTGATTTTATTTTTGACCTTGTGTTACCAAATCAAAGGTAACTCCTTGTTGGAAACCATGATTCGTACGAAACTTATTTCAACAGAAAATAGATTGATATATCATTCGACAATAGCCTTCTTAAGGGTATTGGAGCATAACTGACAATCTGAAGTATTTATCCAATGAGCCTCTCGAATTCTGTCAGAAATCGAGCTTTGATCGATTTCGCATCTTCTGTTTTCGTTCGTTTGGAAATAGATTTTGTTCAGTTCCCTTCACTCAATTGTGGCGTATATTAATGTTTGAATTCTCATTTGCTCTTGTCTATAAATTATTACCA
Organism: Musa acuminata AAA Group; assembly: GCF_036884655.1. NCBI lineage: Eukaryota > Viridiplantae > Streptophyta > Magnoliopsida > Zingiberales > Musaceae > Musa > Musa acuminata. The sequence goes on from NC_088340.1 coordinate 15,964,623, forward strand.
TTCCTGAATATATTGTGTAACATTTATGCTATATCACATTGACTTATATAGGCACATGTATATCCCATTGTTCCGTATTTGCTTTCGATATGTGTCTATTCTAGTTTCATTCCTTTGGATATTGAATTTATCTAACCTTCTTATTTGAATTGAGCTACATATGATTGCTTGGAATCTTGGTATACTCTTGCTTTCATTTCATTCCAAATCTGATTACAATTGTGAGAGATTGTTTCTTGCATCTTATTGACTCGTAAAGGCACATGTATGTTTTGTTGTTCCGCGTGTGCTTCCGATATATGCTATTCATTGTTCATACTTCCCTTTTTGTACTCTGGTGTTGTGGGATAATGTGAACCTTTGCCAGAAATGGTAAAGGGAGTTATGCATAGAGCCTACGATGCGCTGCCGGCCCCCTCTGACTTCACCTAGACGTGGGTGGATGGAGCTCCCAGACGTGGGAGACTTCTGTCTGGTGGTCATTCAGAAATGGATGAATCACATTCTGTCTGTGGTCCTACTACACCTTCTGTATGTTTGATATGATATCCAGAGCTTTGGTTATGTATTTCTGTACATGCTTTGGATAAGAATGATATGAATGCAACGTCAAAGACGACGTTTGAGCTTCTATTTGGTATTTGTTATTGATATGCTTCGAAATGTTCCATATGTCTTTGATATGTTCTGGAACATTTCATTCACCACTGATAAGCTCTGCAACATTTCATTTGTTATTTATATGCTCCGAAATGTTTCATTCATCGTTGATATGCTTCGAAATGTTCCATATGCTGTTGATATGCTCTGGAACATTTTATACGCCATTGATAAGCTCCGAAATATTTCATTCATTGTTGATATACTTCGAAATGTTCCAAATGCCGTTGATATACTCTGGAACATTTCATACGCCATTGATAAGCTCCGAAATGTTTCATTCATTGTTGATATGCTTCGAAATGTTCCAAATGCTGTTGATATGCTCTGGAACATTTCGTACGCCATTGATAAGCTCTGAAATATTTCATTCATTGTTGATATGCTTCGAAATGTTCCATATGCCATTGATATGCTCCGGAACATTTCATACGCCATTGATAAGCTCCGAAATATTTCATTCATTGTTGATATGCTTCGAAATGTTCCATATGCCGTTGATATGCTCCGGAACATTTCATACGTTATTGATAAGCTCCAAAATGTTTCATTTATTGTTGATATGCTTCGAAATGTTCCATACGCCGTTGATATGCTCCGGAATATTTCATATGTCATTGATAAGCTCCGAAATGTTTCATATGTTATTGTTATGCTCTGAAACGTTTCATTCGTTGTTGATATGCTCCAATTACTCTATACTCCATCTGTTATGAACCAAATATGTTTGATTAAAATGTCATTTGTGATTTTGCATCTAATGATATTATGCCTATGAATTCTTATATTCTGCCTCGCATTTTGAAACTTTATCTCTTTGGAAATTGTCTGCTTTTGACATTGATATGTTAGACACTTGCTGAGCTTTATATGCTCACCCCGTTGTTGTATAAATTTTTCAAGATAGCTTGTCGCTTGCTTAAATGTTAAGTTTGCGCTGAGGCAGTGGAAAGCTAAAAGATTTTGGGCAGATCTTTATTAGTATATATGTTTTTGTTGTATAAGCACATGCTGCAATCTAATGAAATGTTGACGATGAATCTAAACTTGTGGATTTTGTATATGTTTAAAGGACCCCTCATGTTTAAGATTATGGAATGTTAAGTTTAATTCGTGTAACGATATGAACTTATGGTAAACATTGGTTTTGTGATTGTACAGACTCCCACACTTGTGAATTTATGTTGTGGTTATTATTTTGGTGAGTTGGGTTCAGATTTTATGAATCTTCGAGCGATGTATTGTATGTTTATAAACTGCACAGGGTTTATAAATTTGTAGATTATAAAGGTGAAATTTTGATCTGAATGTTTTCTTAGTGACCTCAAATGTTAGTTTAGATCCTGGATTGATTTGTTTTGTTAAATTTTTAATATTATCGATATTTTGAGGGGCGTGACAGAGGTTGTATCAGAGCATGATTTGAGAATCACTAAGAATATTCTTTTTATGTACTTGATGAAAAAGAAAAATTGAGGTTTATTGACTTTCATTTTGAGATTGATCAAAAAAAATTTTCCTTTGATGTTTTAGGAAGCAGGGATGACGAGATCATCTGGTTCTCCTGTTGCATCTACTGCTGATCAATTGAGTGGTATCATGCTGACTTTGGAGACTATGGCATAAGTGATGCAACTACAACAACAACATGTCCAACCTGTAAGAAATGATGAAACAGGGACATTAAACCAATCGGGGTTTGGAATTGAACAGTTCAAGAAGCTTAGTCCTCCCAGCTTTAGTGGTGAGTCTGATCCAATGGCAGCAGAACGATGGATGCTGCATATAGAGAAAATATTTGATGTCTTAAGTTACCCTGATGATCAGAAAGTTTCTCTTGCTACCTTTATGCTGGAAGGAGAGGCTGAACACTAGTGGAGAATGATTAAGAGGATTTTTGAAGTCAAACATGAGCCAATGACATGGAAGGCATTCAAAGAGAAGTTTAACGATAAATATTTTCCAGATTATATAAGAGATAAAAAAGAATTGGAGTTCTTGAATCTTATCCAGGGAAATATGACGGTTGCAAAGTATGAATCTAAATTCACTGAGCTCTCTAGGTTTGCCACACATATGACTGATGATGAATCTAGAAAAGCAAAAAGGTTTGAAAGGGGATTACGGCCAGCGATAAGAAGTCGAATGTCAGCCTTAAAGCTACAAACATATGCGGAAACGGTAGAAAGAGCTTTGAAAATTGAAAGAGACATGGAGGAAATTCAAGAAATCATGGGCAAGAACAAAAAGGACAAATTTACTAGCAAAAGCACGAGAGAAAATGAATATGAGGCTAGTAACAAGAGGATTAAGACATCTAGATTTGAGAAAGGGAAACCACTGCGGAGGACTCAGTCATGTACAAAATGTGGATTAAATCATGAAACAAGTTAGTGTTTTCGGGTGATTGGAGCCTGTTTTGCTTGTGGAAAGTTGGATCATCAAATAAAAGATTGCCCTCTGAGGAAGAAGAAATAGCCACTGTCTCCTAGACCCTCAACCCATGCTAGAGTGTATGCTATCACTGATTATGATTCTAAAGCTTTTGAATCAGTGGTCAAAGGTATTATGCATGTTTATGAAAGAATGCAAATATTTGTTTGACCATGGATCCCGGACATCTACGATTTGATTCGTAATATTTTGCTTATCACTTGGGTATTCAACCTAGACCACTACATTATGTGCTATATGTAACGTAAAATCATTGGAGATTCTTTGATAACGAACTTGAATCTTGTCCTCTTGTCTGATTTTATTGGAGAACTTGAACTTTTTGCTGATTTAGTTCTCCTAAATATTTGGAGTTTGATATTATACTAGGCATAGATTGGTTATCTTCTCATCACGCTAGTATTGATTGTTACAAAAAAATAATTACTTTCTGCATACCAGATCAGCCTATATTTTACTTTGAGGGCATTAGGCATGATTTGCCTCCTTGCTTAATATCAGCACTTCAAGCTTATCGCCTTATGCAGAAGGGTTGTTTCTGTTATATGGTGTGTGTAAAGGAGCATTTAAATCAGGAAACCCTTCTAGATGAAATTTTAGTAGTCAAAGAGTTCTCTGATGTATTCCCAGATGACTTGCCCAGTTTACCTCTAGATAGAGAGGGTGAATTTGCTATTGATCTAGTCCCCAGTACAACCCCAATATCTAAACCTCCCTGCAGAATGACACCACTCGAGCTAGAGGAATTAAAGAAGCAACTACAAGAATTATTAGATAAGGGTTTCATACGACCCAGCGTATCTCCATGGGGTGCTCCGGTACTATTAGTGAAGAAGAAGGATGGAACATTGAGGCTTTGTATTGATTATAGACTATTGAATCAGGCGACCATTAAAAACAAGTATCCCATACCCAGAATTGATGATTTGTTTGATCAACTGCAGGGTGCACAAGTATTCTCTAAGATTGACCTGAGGTTAGGTTACTATCAGTTGAAGATCAAGGAGGAGGATATTCCAAAAATAGCTTTCAGAACTCGATATGGTCACTATGAATTCTTGGTGATGCCTTTTGGTTTGACAAATACCCCTACAGCTTTTATGGAACTAATGAATAGGATATTTCAATAGCTCTTGGATATCTGTGTAATTGTATTTATTGATGACATATTGGTGTATTCAAGGAGTAATCAGGAGCATGAGGAACACTTGAGAAATGTATTGACCATACTAAGAGAAGAGAAGTTGTATGCAAAGTTCAGCAAATATGAATTTTGGTTGAATGAAGTTGCTTTCTTAGGCCATGTGATTTCAGGGAAGGGTATATCTGTTGATCTAAAGAAAATAGAAGCTGTAGTTGAATGGGAAGTACCAACAAATGTAACAGAAGTTAGAAGCTTCTTGGGCATGGTAGGTTATTACAAGAGATTTGTGGAGGGATTTTCTTAAATCGCTCAACCTCTCACCAAACTCACTAAGAAGAATGTGAAATTTGTGTGGGGTAATGATTGTGAGCAAAGTTTTCAAGAGTTAAAAAGAAGATTGACTAGTGCCCCTATTCTCACTATTCCAAGTGGTAGTGAGGGGTTTGTAGTTTATACTGATGCTTCAAGAAAGGGCCTTGGATGTGTTTTGATGCAGGAAGGAAGAGTAATTGCTTATTCTTCTAGGCAACTTAAAGGTTATGAATTGAATTATCCAACTCATGATTTGGAATTTGCAGCAATTATTTTTGCTCTAAAGATTTGGAGACATTATTTGTATGGTCAACAATTTGAAATCTTTACTGATCACAAGAGTTTAAAATATATTTTCACTCAGAAAGAGTTAAACATGAGGTAGCGAAGATGGATAGAACTTCTAAAGGATTATGATTGTGCCATTCGTTATCACCCGGGCAAAGCCAATGTTGTAGCTAATGCACTTAGTAGGAAATCTACAAGTTTTATGGCTAGTCTGGTTGTGAAGCAATGGAAGTTATTAGAAGAAAATTTTGATTTGAAAGCTGAGGAAAGAGCAAGACTCGATGATATTGATGGCCTCCATTCAAGTGCAATATGATCTTATTCAACAAATTAAGGAAGGACAATTACGAGATCCACATTTAATTTACTTGAGGAATGAAGTAAAAAAGAAATTGAAGCCAAAATTTCAAGTTTCAAAGGATAGCCTATTGAGAATTGGGGAGAGAGTATGTGTCACGCCCCTCAAAATAATGACAATATTAAAATTTTCATCACAACTAATCCAGGATCCAAACACACATTTGAGGTCACTAAGAAAACATTCAGATCAAAATTTCACATCTATAGTCTACAAATTTATAAACCCTGTGCAGTTCATAAACATACCACACAATCACTCGATAATTCATACAATCTGAACTCAACTCATCAAAATAATAACCACAACATAATTTCACAAGTGGGGAAGTCTATGCAGTCACCAAACCAACGTTTACCATAAGTTCATATCATTACATGAATTTAACTTAACATTCCAAAATCCTAAACCTGAAGGGTCCTTTAACTTACACAAAATCCATGGGTTTAGATTCATCGTCAATATTTCATTAGATACAGAGTGGCTTATACAACAAATATATATATACTAATAAAAATCTACCCAAAATCTTCTATCTTTCCACCGCCTCAGCTCAATCTTAACATTTAAGCAAGCGGTACGCTATCCTAAAAAATTTATCAACAAACGGGGTGAGCATAAAGAGCTCAGCAAGTGACTAACATATCCATATCGAAATAGGACAATTTCCAAAGAGATAAAGTTTCAGAATATAAGGCAGAATGTACGAATTTATAGACATAATATCATTAGGTGCAGAATCATAATTGTCCTTTCAATCATACATATTTGGTTCATAATAGATGGAGCATAGAGTAATTGGAGCATATCAGAAACGAATGAAACGTTTTGGAGCATAACAATAACAAATGAAACATTTTGGAGCTTATCAATATCACATACGAAACAGAAGCTCAAACGTCGTCTTTGACGTTCCATTTATATCATTCTTATCCAAAGCATGTACAAAAACACATAACCAAAGCTCTGGATATCATATCAAACATATAGAAGGTGTAGTGGGATCTCAGTTAGAATGTGATTCATCCATTTCTGAATGACCACCTGACAAAAGTCTCCCACGTCTGGGAGCTCCATCCACTCACGTCTAGGTGAAGCCAGAGGGGCCCGGCAGAGTATCCCAAGCTCTAAGCACATACCCTTTACCATTTCTAGCAAAGGTCCAGAATAACACCCTTTACCATTTCTGGCAAAGGTCTAGACAATCCCACAACACCAGAGTACAAGAGGGCAGTTTTGAACAATAAGTAGCATATATCGGAAGCACACGCGGAACAACAAAACGTACATGTGCCTTTTCGAGACAATATGATGCAAGGAACAAATCTCTCACAAATGTATTCAGATTTGTAATGAAATGAAAACAAGGGTATACAGGGATTCCAAGCAACCATATTTAGCTCAATTCAAATAAGAAGGTTAAATGAATTCAATATCCATAGGAATGGAACGGAATACGCGAAATTGACCAAAGCTTGATTTCTGACAGAATTCAAGTGGCACATAGAACAAATACTTCAGAATATCAATTATGCTCCAATACCCATAAGAAAACTATTATCGAAAGATATATTAATCTGTTTTCTGTCGAAACAAGTTTCGTATGAATCATGGTTTCCAACAAGGAGTTACCTTTGATTTGGTAACGCAAGGTCAAGGACACAATCACTGTTTTGCAGAATACATAGGGTCGGATTCAATAGATAATAGGATAGGCATTTGAATTCAAAAATTTTCAAACTATATATAAAAAGAAAGACTTTCAAGTCTAGTCTCAAATAAAATCAGTTTGGTACAAATCAGAATTTTCAACAGGGAGTTATAGGCATTTTAGTATCGAAATGTCAGAAATCTTAATCCCTGTTTTGCAGCATCCATAGGCTCATTTGAAACAGACGTTTGGGTAAGTATTCGGTGTTTAAAATCTTCAAAATTTGTGTCAAAAGAAAGATATAAGAGTCTAATTTCAAACAAACTTGGTCCTGCTCAATTCTGCATTTCGTACTAAAAATTATAGCCGGAAATGTATATAGGGGTCAGTTTACTGAAAGAAATTTCAGAATCCATGGTTCTATGTCCAAGGAGAGACATATCAGTTTCTCAATAGAAATCCTTCAGTTTATTTTGAATCAACATAAAAACAGAGACTAATTTTCTGTATGATGGGGTTAGAACACTTGCCTTTGAGAATTTTGACCCTAAGTGAAAAGATTTGGGCAAGAACCCTTAAAGCCCCAATTTTTTTTTTCTCTTCTTCTACTTCTTCTTCTTCTCCTTCTTCTTCTTCTTTCTTTCTTTCCCTGATCATCCAAGCAGCTGCCTTCTCTGCTTCCTTAAGAATGAAGGTAGAGAGGCTTAAATGGTGGAATTTGTCATTTTGTGCATTTTGCGATTTAGTCCTTGAATTTATTGTATTTTCGATTAGGTCCTCAGATTTTTCTTTAATAAATCCTCCAACTCTTTTGAATAAGTCCTCAGATTCATACTTTGAAATTTTATCAAACTTAAAATAGATACTTACATTACAATTAGAAACTTATACGAAGATTCAGAAATGAGGGATATTACAGTATGTGTACCAAATGAACCAGATATCAAGAATCAAATCCTAAAGGAAAGTCATACTTCAAAGTACACCATACATCCTGGGAGCACTAAGATGTATAGAGATCTTCAAAGTCATTATTGGTGGGAAGGCATGAAGAAGGAAATTGCAATGTATGTTTCAAAATGTTTGACTTGTCAGCAAATCAAAGTAGAACACCAAAGACCTGGAGGGTTGTTGCAACCTTTAGATATTACTGAATGGAAATAGGAATGTATTATTATGGATTTTGTTTCAGGACTACCCAGAACCTCTAAAAAGCATGATGCTATTTGGGTTATCATTGATAGGTTAACAAAATCTGCACATTTCCTACCGATTAATATGACTTATTCGCTTGAGAGACTTGCATATTTATATGTCAATGAAATAGTAAGGCTTCATGGTATTCCAAAGGAGATCATCTCTGATAGAGACTCCAGATTTCTCTCTAGATTCTGGAGAAGATTACAGGAATCTATGGGCACTAAAGTCAAGTTTAGTACTGCATATCATCCTTAGACTGATGGTCAATCAGAAAGAACAATTCAAACACTTGAGGATTTGCTTAGAGCCTATGTTATGGATTGGAAAGGTGAATGGGATAAAGATATTTCACTCATTGAGTTCACTTATAATAATAGTTATCATTCAAGTATTCAGATGGCTCCTTATGAAGCTTTATATGGGCGAAAGTGCATAACACCTATATGTTGGGAGGAAGTTGGTGACAGAAAGCTGTTAGCACCGGACAAAGTACAAGAAACTACCAAGAAAATTCAAGTTATAAGGAAAAGGTTAAAAACTGCTCAGAGTCGTCAAAAGAGTTATGCTGACAATAGAAGACGAGATATTAAGTTTGAAATTGGAGATTTTGTATTCTTATAGGTCTCCCCTTCCAAAGGCATATAAGGTTTGGGAAGAAAGGAAAGTTAAGCCCAAGATTTATTGGACCTTTTGAGGTTCTTGAGAGGGTTGGTTTTGTCGCTTACAGAATTGCCTTGCCACCAGCATTGTGCCATATCCATGATATATTTCATGTTTCGATGATTAGGAAGTATATACCTGATCCTTCTCATATCATTGAGTATGAGCAGATGGAGATTGATAAAGATTTATCTTATGTGGAAGAGCCCACTCAAATTATTGATAAGAAGGAAAAGATCCTAAGGAATCGGGTCATCACTCTGGTGTAAGTAATTTGGAGAAATCATTCTGGAGAGGAAACAACCGGGGAGCTAGAGGAGGAACTGAAAAAGGTCTATCCCCATCTTTTCATCGATAGAGGTATGATAAATTTAGAGGACTAAATTTTTTTTTTAAGGGGGGAGAGTGTAACATCCCTCATTTCTGAATTTTCGTATAAGTTTCTAGTTGTAATGTAAGTATATATTTTAAATTTGATAAAAGAGCCAAAGTATGAATATGAGAACTTATTCATAAGATTTAGAGGATTTGTTCAAAAAAAAATCTGAGGACCTATATGTAAACCCTGAGGACCTAATCGTAAATATAATAATACAAGGACTAAACTGCAAAATATACAAAATTACAAATCCCACCGTTTAAGCCTCTCTGCCTTCATTCATAAGGAACCGGAGAAGGCTGCTGTGTGGAAGTATAGGAGAAAGAAAGAAAGAAGAAGAGAAGAAAAAGGGGGAAGAAGAAGAAGAAAAAAATTTGGGGCTTTGAGGTTTCTTACTCAAATCATCTCATTTAGGGACATAATTCTCAAAGGCAAGTGTTCTAACCCTATCCTACAGAAGTATTAGTCTATGTTCCTATATTGATTCTGAAAGATTTATGCTTAGAACCTGATATTTCTCTCTTTGGACATAAAACCAATGATCTAAAATTTTTTCGGTAAAGTGACTCCTGTACACTGTTTCAGCTATAATTTTTAGCACCAAATGTTGATTCAGGCAGAAACTAGCTAGTTTGAAATTAGACTCTTATATCTTTCTTTTGACACTGATTTTGTAGATTTTGGACACCGAATACTTACCCAAACGTCTGTTTCAAATGAGCCTATAGATACTGCAGAACAGGGATTAAAATTTCTGACCTTTCGATACTAAAATACCTATAAGTCCCTGTTGGAAATTCTGATTTATACCAAAATGACTTCGTTCGAAACTAGACTTGTAGACCTTTCTTTTGACATATAGATTGAAAAATTTGGAATTCAAATGCCTATCCTATTATCAGTTGAATCTGACCCTATGAATTCTACAAAACAGTGATTTTATTTTTGACCTTGTGTTACCAAATCAAAGGTAACTCCTTGTTGGAAACCATGATTCGTACGAAACTTGTTTCAACAGAAAAAAGATTGATATATCTTTCAACAATAGGCTTCTTAAGGATATTGGAGCATAACTGACAATCTGAAGTATTTATCCAATGAGCCTCTCGAATTCTGTCAGAAATCGAGCTTTTATCGATTTCGTATCTTCTGTTTTCGTTCGTTTGGAAATAGATTTTGTTCAGTTCCCTTCACTCAATTGTGGCTTATATTAATGTTTGAATTCTCATTTGCTCTTGTCTATAAATTATTACCATTCCTGAATATATTGTGTAACATTTATGCTATATCACATTGACTTATATAGGCACATGTATATCCCATTGTTCCGTATTTGCTTTCGATATGTGTCTATTCTAGTTTCATTCTTTTGGATATTGAATTCATCTAACCTTCTTATTTGAATTGAGCTACATATGATTACTTGGAATCTTGGTATACTCTTGCTTTCATTTCATTCCAAATCTGATTACATTTGTGAGAGATTGTTTCTTGCATCTTATTGACTCGTAAAGGCACATATACGTTTTGTTGTTCCGCGTGTGCTTCCGATATATGCTATTCATTGTTCATACTGCCCTTTTTCTACTCTGGTGTTGTGGGATAATTGAACTTTTGCCAGAAATGGTAAAGGGAGTTATCCATAGAGCCTACGATGCGCTGCCGGCCCCCTCTGACTTCACCTAGACATGGGTGGATGGAGCTCCCAGACGTGGGAGACTTCTGTCTGGTGGTCATTCAGAAATGGATGAATCACATTCTGTCTATGGTCCCACTACACCTTCTGTATGTTTGATATGATATCCAGAGCTTTGGTTATGTGTTTCTGTACATGCTTTGGATAAGAATGATATGAATGCAACGTCAAAGACGACGTTTGAGCTTCTGTTTGGTATTTGTTATTGATATGCTCCGAAATGTTCCATATGCTGTTGATATGCTTTGGAACATTTCATTCGCCATTGATAAGCTCCGAAACATTTCATTTGTTATTTATATGCTCCGAAATGTTTCATTCATCATTGATATGCTTCTAAATGTTCCATATGCCGTTGATATGCTCTGGAACATTTCATACGCCATTGATAAGCTCCGAAATGTTTCAATCATTGTTGATATGCTTCGAAATGTTTCATATGTCGTTAATATGCTCCAGAATATTTCATACGCCATTGATAAGCTCCGAAATGTTTCATTCATTGTTGATATGCTTCAAAATGTTTCATATGCCATTGATATGCTCTGGAACATTTCATACGCCATTGATAAGCTCTGAAATATTTCATTCATTGTTGATATGCTTCGAAATGTTCCATATGCCGTTGATATGCTCCGGAACATTTCATACGCCATTGATAAGCTCCGAAATATTTCAATCATTGTTGATATGCTTCGAAATGTTCCATATGCCGTTGATATGCTCCGGAACATTTCATACGCCATTGATAAGCTTCGAAATGTTTCATTTATTGTTGATATGCTTCGAAATGTTCCATACGCCATTGATATGCTCCAGAATATTTCATATGTCATTGATAAGCTCCGAAATGTTTCATTTGTTATTGTTATGCTCTAAAACGTTTCATTCGTTGTTGATATGCTCCAATTACTCTATGCTCCATCTGTTATGAACCAAATATGTTTGATTAAAATGTCATTTGTGATTTTGCATCTAATGATATTACGCCTATGAATTCTTATATTCTGCCTCTCATTTTGAAACTTTATCTCTTTGGAAATTGTCTGCTTTTGACATGGATATGTTAGACACTTGTTGAGCTTTATATGCTCACCCTGTTGTTGTACAAATTTTTTAGGATAGCTTGTCGCTTGCTTAAATGTTAAGATTGGGCTGAGGTAGTGGAAAGCTAAAAGATTTTGGGCAGATCTTTATTAGTATATATGTTTTTGTTGTATAAGCACACGCTGCAATCTAATGAAATGTTGACGATGAATCTAAACTTGTGGATTTTGTATAAGTTTAAAGGACCCCTCATGTTTAAGATTCTGGAATGTTAAGTTTAATTCGTGTAACGATATGAACTTATGGTAAACGTTGGTTTTGTGATTGTACAGACTCCCACACTTGTGAATTTATGTTGTGGTTATTATTTTGGTGAGTTGGGTTCAGATTTTATGAATCATCGAGCGATGTATTGTATGTTTATAAACTGCACAGGGTTTATAAATTTATAGATTATAGAGGTGAAATTTTGATCTGAATGTTTTCTTAGTGACCTCAAATGTTAGTTTGGATCATGGATTGATTTTTTTTCTTGAATTTTTAATATTATCGTTATTTTGAGGGGCGTGACACCAGGAAACAAGGGCATGTCCTAAAAATTGACATGTTCCTAATGTGCTTTCTCTATCTAGTCTACAGCCAGCAAAGTCTGCATCAGCATAAGCAATTAACTTAAGATTCTCTAATTTTGGGTACCATAATCCTATATTTGTGGTACCATTAAGATATCTAAGTATTCTTTTAACTGCTTTGAGATGAGATATCTTAGGGTTTGATTGAAATCTAGCACAAAGTCCTACACCGAACATAATATCTGGTCTAGTTGCATTGAGGTAAAGTAAACTTCCTATTATACCCCTATAATTTTTTGATCGAAGCTTTCTCCACTTTCATCAATTTCTAACTTAGTGGAGGTGCTCATAGGAGTGTTAATAGCTTTTGAGTTATTCATATTAAACTTTTTCAGCAAATTCATATCATATTTAGTTTGACTAATAAAGATGTCATTGCTTAATTGTTTGATTTGTAAGCTTAAGAAGAATGTTAATTCTCCCATTAAACTCATTTTGAATTCAAGACTCATAGTTTTAGCAAAAGATTCACAAAGAGATTCATTCGTATAACCAAAGATAATATCATCAACATAAATCTGAACAATGAGAAAATTATTTTCAAAATTCTTGATGAATAATGTAGTATCAACCTTACCTTTTATGAAATTATTTTCAATAAGAAAAGAACTAAGTCTCTCATACCAAGCCCTCGGAGCTTGTTTTAAACCATAGAGAGCTTTAGTTAATCTAAACACATGATTAGGGAGGCTATTATTTTCAAATCCAGGAGGTTGTTCAACATAGACTTCTTCGGAAATAAAGCCATTAAGAAAAGCGCTTTTAACATCCATTTGAAACAACTTAAAATTATTACTGCTAGCGTAGGCAAGGAGCATCCGTATGGCTTCTAATCGAGCCACAAGAGCGAAGGTTTCTTCGTAATCGATACCTTCTTTTTGGTTGAAACATTTGGCCACTAATCTAGCCTTGTTTCTAACCACGATACCATATTCATCTTGTTTATTTCTAAAAACCTATTTAGTACCAATAACTAAATGGTCATTTGGTCTAGGAACAAGCTTCCACACCTCATTTCTCTCAAATTGATTTAATTCATCTTGCATTGCGATAATCCATGAATAATCTTTCATGGCTTTGTCAACACATTTGGGTTCAATTTGGGAGAGAAAAGCGGCGTTGGAACAAAAATTTTTCAGAGAAGAACGTGTTTGAACCCCCTTTGATGTGTCTCCTAAGATTAGCTCCTTAGGATGAGCATCTACATACTTCCAATCCTTGGGTAAGGATGTTTCGGAAGTGGATGCATTCAAGTTGCTAGTTGGAGACTGGGTTTCATTTAAATTCAAGGAATCAAAATTAACATCATCATCAAAATCATTTTTCCTTATTTTGGAAATCTCATTAAAGACAACATGAATAGATTCTTCAATAATTAAAGTTCTTTTGTTGAAGATACGAAAAGCTTTAGAAACCGAAGAATACCCAAGAAAGATTCCTTCATCGGATTTAGCATCAAATTTTTCTAAGTTATCTTTTTCATTCAAGATAAAACACTTACACCCAAAGACTTTAAAATATGAAACATTGGGTTTTTTGTTGTTCCATAACTCATAGGGAGTTTTGGTGAATAAGGGTCTTACTAGAACTCTATTCAAAATATAGCATGTAGTATTTACGGCTTCGGCCCAAAAATATTTGAGTAAGCTATGTTCATTCAACATGGTTCTTGCCATTTCTTGTAAATTTCGATTTTTTCTTTCTACTACTCCATTTTGTTGAGGATTTCTAGGAGTAGAGAAATTATGGTTGTATCCATTGAGTTCACAAAATTCTTGGAAATCATGGTTTTGAAATTCACTACCGTGATCACTTCTGATTGACGAAATCATAGAACCCTTCTCATTCTGAACAAGTTTACAAAACTTGGTAAAATATCTAAAGCATTCATTTTTCTGTTTTAAGAAGTAAGTCCATGTGTATCTGCTATAGTCATCCACAATGACGAAGGCGTATTTGCTACCTCCTAGGCTTGATGTAGAGATTGGTCCGAACAAGTCCATATGGATCAATTGTATGAGCCTAGAGGTGCTTATTTGATTCTTAGATTTGAAACTGTCCTTAATTTGTTTACATAATTGGCAAGCATCACATACATTATCTTTGATGAACTTGATATGAGGAATTCCTCTTACAAGTTCTTTAGATGATATTTGAGTGATTAGTTTCATGCTAGCATGACCTAATCTTCTATGCCATAGCCAAGCATCTTCATTCAAAACCAAAAAACACATTTCATTATACAAATCATTGATGTCAATAGTGTATACGTTATTTTGTTTTAATGCAATCATAGATGTGTTTTTATATGGTTTTTCAATTATGCAAGCATTAGATTCGAATATGACAATATATTCTTTATCACATAATTGACTAATGCTCAAGAGGTTATGTTTTAAACCATCAACTAACAAAACATCTTCGAAGTTTGATTTGTTACCTATGGTTCCTTTGCCAATGATTTTACCCTTGTTGTTGTCTCCGAATGTGACATAGCCTTCGTCTATGCTAGTGAGCTTAGAGAATTGAGATGGATCTCCGGTCATATGCCTTGAGTATCCACTATCAAGGTACCATCTCTTGCTCCTAGCTTGCGATGGTATAGGTTTCTACAAGAGAGGATGATTTTTAGGTACCCATTTGCTTTTGGGTGCCTCAAAAATAGATCTACATTGTTTATCATGTTATATAGAATTTATCATGGTTCCTTTAGGAACCCAAATTAATTTGTTCGGACTAATTTTCTTGAATGGACAATAATACGTTTTATGTCCAAGTTTGCAAGAAAAGTTGCATTTGCTTTGGTGTCGAACATGTAAGATGGGGCCTTTTACGAAGGTGGTTGGATTTTGGTGAGGACTTCTCACAAATCCGATTCCACTTCTTTTGGGAACGTGACCCTTGTTTGCAAGGATCATGTTCAATGACTTGCTACCAACCTCGAATTTCTTCAAGGTGTCCTTAAGTAGCAAGTTTTCCTTTTGGAGAGTTTCTAGATCATGGAATTTTATGCATGAACTTAAACTATCATGATATTCAGTTTTTAATTTATCAAAATTACAAGTAAGACTATCATGCTACTTTTTTAGCAATTTATATTTTCCACTAATAATCTTGCATTCATCAAATAAGTCATGGAAGGCATTTAATAATTCATCAAATGATAAATCTGCATCTATTAAATTCGTTACCTCCTCTCCGATGGCCATTAAGGCGTAATGAGCAACTTGCTCGGTGTTGGACTCCTCTTCTTCGGACGCGCTCAAGTCATCCAATGTTGCTTTAAGCGCCTTCTTTTTTTATGTTCTCTTTTTGACTTGGGGACAATCACTCTTGTAGTGTCCCGGCTTTTTGCACTCATAGTAAATAACTTGGTCCTTCTTGGGTTCAAGTTTATTTTTTGTGTCATTTTTTAACTTGTTTCTTTTAATGAATTGTTTAAATTTTCTTGTTAAAAGTGCCAAGTCATCGTTACAGTCATCATCACTTGAGTTTTCTCTTAAGTGGTCTTCTGAAGTTCTAAGTACCATATCCTTCCTGTTCTTTGGAAGGATATCTTCTTGCTCTTCATGAGCTTTGCAAGTCATCTCTGCTAGTCATAGGTGCCCAGCAAGCCAATCACGTGAGTGATGGCACGTGTGACTTGATACATAATCTTTTTGCTTATTATATTTTGGCGTATATCACTTTATAACAATTGCATATGTGCATATATATATTGTGATGTCCTTGGATTTGTGCAATGGGAATCGGATCGTGATGAGATCACGATAATGAGATCGATTCACCTTTAAACACATATCCTAAATAATCCCGGTCATAGGTTACTCGAGAGGGACATCGTGATAACCGGATAGACTGGTGTGCTGTATACCCGTCCATATGATGGATGCAGCTGGTCTCAGAACTGCTCGTGTAGGGATACTAGGGATACAGTACAGGTGCTCATTGGAGAATGAGTTCACTGATTGATCCGCTTACGGAATGCTGGATGGTTGATGATGCCTTATTGTCAGATAGCGATTCCGTAGTCCTAGTGGTGTATCTGGTCCTTAGACTTGAGACACCAAGGATGTCCTGTATGAGTGCTCCACTCTTTAATACCGGACTTATAGGTTTGGCTGTCCCCAGATCTAGTACAGTTGGTCATTGGGAGTGGTAGTCGACCTTACGAGGGCTATTGAGTGTCAATAGAGGATCATCCACTCTCGGCGTCATTAGAGGAATATCCTATGTGTTCTTGCTTAGACAAATCCCTAGCTAGGGTCATTTGGGTTGAGAGAGAAAGAGTTCTCCGGGAGAATCCGATTAGAGCGAGACTCGAGTAGAAACCGTATGGGTCTGACAGCACCATGCTCGATATACGGTCTCTGGGATATTAGATGGATGAGGGACTATAGGTACATGGTAACTGAGGACAGATAGGTCCAATGGATTGGATTCCCCTGTATCGTCTGGGGACTACGGCGTAGTGGCCTAGTACATCCGTAGTCGATGAGTCGAGTGAATTATTACAGAGATAATAATTCACTGAGTTAGAAGGAGTTCTGACAGGTATGACTCACGGCTAGTTCGATATTGGGCCTAGAGGGTCACACACATATGGTAGGCATTGCGATGAGTAGAGGTTCGGATATGAGATATCCGACGGAGCCCTTGTCTTATTGGATGCAGATCCAATACCCACTAGGGAAGGACCCATTAGGGTTTGACACGGGATCTCTATAAATAGGAGGGATTCACAGCCTCATAGGCTAGAGTCTTTGCTTGCCTTTCCTATTCTCCTCTCCCTCTCCACCTCAGAGTAGGCCTGGAGTTTTGAGGAGCGTCGTCATAACCCTGCTGTGT
The DNA here is from genome assembly GCF_036884655.1 of Musa acuminata AAA Group. Taxonomy (NCBI): domain Eukaryota; kingdom Viridiplantae; phylum Streptophyta; class Magnoliopsida; order Zingiberales; family Musaceae; genus Musa; species Musa acuminata. Next base: position 15,981,952 of record NC_088340.1, read on the forward strand.
GGATCACCGCTAGAGAGGAGGACGCTTGACCTCCTTCACCCTCTCCTAAGGATCTGCAAGGAAACAGGGATATACGATCTCCCTAGGTAACACAATCTCTATACGCAGTTTTTGTGTTTTGCGGATTTTTGCGCACCAATCTTTGCACGACGACGAACATCTTTTTGGGAATCGGGGATTTTTGTTTTCTTGTTCTTCCGCTGCGCATATGATGTCGCCCCCCAGTGATTTCCCAACAGTGGTATCAGAGCCAGGTTGTTTGTGCGAATGATTGGTTTTGAACTGCGTGTATTGTGTTTAGGAAGAATATTGGCGTCAAAATCGTTGACGCAAAAGCGAGAAAGGGCAGCAACAGTTGCTGCCCTCGATCTGCGTGCGTGCAGCGCAGCCGAAGGCGGGCAGCGCAAGGGCTGCGTCTGCAGCAGTCGGTCGGCGGCCTGCTTGCAGCAGGCTTGCTACCGGCGGGGCTGGAAAACCCACGGGCAGAGGCGCCGCAGGGCAGCGACGCGCGACGCCTGCCGCCGTTGCTCCCGCGGGCGAAACCCCCCCCCCACAGGGGCGGCCGCCCGGCGGGACAGCACCACCTGCGGAGGCAGCGGCACCCGAAGGGGGCGCCCACCCGCAGCGGCATCGTCGCCAGCGGGCGTGCCGCCTGTAGGCGAGGGCAGTGCCCTCGCCCCGCCGCACAGGCCACCGCCGGCAGGGTGGCGGCGACGGCACCAGCGAAAGGGGGAAAGGGCATTAGGGTTTCTGGGCAAAAGATAGTTTTGCCCCTCGGAATTTGAGAAATTCCAGTTTCTCTCTTTTGTCCAAATTACAAAAATACCCTTAGGAATTGAGAAATTCCCTACATGTCCCTGATTTCAGAAAAATATTAATTAATTAAAAGGTTTAGTTGATTATTATTTTTATTATTATCTAGTAGTCCTACATGATGATGATTATTTATACATATGATGTATGATGTGTGGACGGATGATCATGGACCGTGTGATGTGTGTACTTGTGATTATTATTATTGAGGTACGAACCTCCATTTTATTTCTCGTTTATTGTCGGGCCTGCGTGCCTATGATTAAGTTGTAATCACATAAGGAGGCGCAGTAGAAGCGTGTATGCGATAGCGGGACCCACGAGACGGACGATCGTGATGCATGGAGATGCATCAAGATGTCGACGGAACCGACGAGGACGAGATGGATGATCACAGGGCATGGAGATGCACCGTTGCACATATAGATCTTGATGTGAGTGATTAGGCCTACTGGCTCGGGCCTAATCATATTAGGTTGTGGTCCATGATCATCTGGTGTGATTGCTTATACACATACTAGATATGTATATATATTTACATGCGATGTAGATATATATTAAATATGTATATGTGTGACATGTCATATTAGGAGACCAAATCATAGAAACATCTCTCGATAATATTAAGTCGGTAAACGTGAGGCAATTAGATTGACCCACGTGGCCTTCCATCGTTATGAGTAGGAACCGATTCCCGGTGTAGGTTGAGTTGGTCGAGTCCCTCGAGACTCACCTATATCGCGATTCGCTATCTTGCTTACGACACAGAGATGTCACCGGTGACCTGAGGGCATGGTATGCTTGGTCGAGTCCCTCGAGGGTATATCATCAAATCAGACTCATCTTGTAACGAAGGTGTTGACTTAACCGAGCATCATGGTTGGTCGAGTCCCTCGAGGCCATGGTGATTCGGAGGCCGAACAGGATGGGAATCACAAGGAGTTGTGATCGGCAAGAGTTGCCTACCTTTTAGGCTTAGTGTGATTGGTCGAGTCCCTCGAGGTTACACTAAGACGCTGATTGGATCCTGATCCCCACTAGAAGTCTGCCGGAGACTTCCGTTTCACGTGCTGAGGGTGTCGCATGACTCGTTAGTAAAATAGTGGGAGCATATTAAGATAGAAGTCTATATCTTGATAGTTTATTTCTTGCAAAATCTGCATGTTATACATTTCTACTACATCTTTATTTTCAGAAAATGTCGCTTTCAAATCCCTTACATGGCATACTTGATGTCAACCGCCTCACTGGTCCAAATTATACGGATTGGCTCCGTAACTTGAGAATTGTTCTCACAGCGGAGAAAATCGTGTACATCCTTGATATAGTGATGCCTCCGCCCGAAGAAGGGGCAAGCGAGGATGAGATCGCTCGCTATGTGAAGTACATTGATGACTCCACTCTTGCTCAGTGCTATATGTTGGGCTCTATGACTCCAGAGTTACAGAGACAACATGAAAAGATGGATGCCAGATCCATTCTCCTACATGTCCGCAAATTGTTTGAGGAACAGGGAAGGACTCAACGATATGAGATATCCAAGAGCCTTTTCCGCGCTAGGATGACTGAGGGGACACCGGTTCAGAACCATATCCTAAAGATGATTGAGTGGATAGAGAAACTCACAGGTCTAGGAATGGTCCTAGAGGATAACTTGTGTGTGGACATTGTGCTTCAGTCCCTACCAGATTCCTTTTCATAGTTCATAATGAATTTTAATATGAATAAGCTTGAGGTGACTCTCCTAGAGCTCCTCAATATGTTGAGGGAGGTAGAGAGTACTATTAAGAAAGAGAAGCCAGTTCTCTACACTGGTGAGACCAGAAAGAAAAGGAAAGCAGAAAGGTCCCTTAAGAATGGAAAGGGCAAGGGCAAACAAGGTGAAGCAAAGGTTGCTAAGAAAGACCCAGCAAAGGACAAAGGTCAGTGCTTCCACTGTGGTAAAGATGGGCATTGGAAGAGAAACTGCAAAGAGTACCTTGCAGAAAGGGCGAAACAAAAGCTTGATGAAGCTTCAGGTACTTTCATGATCAGTCTCCATTTGTCAGACTCTTATGATAACACATGGGTATTGGATACCGGTAGTGCTTATCATATATGCAATTCGTTGCAGGTTCTGGCAAGGCTTAGGAGACTAGAGAGAGGCGAGATGGACCTCAAGATGGGTAATGGAGCAAAAGTTGCTGTATTAGCTGTTGGCGAGGTCGCCCTACATCTGCCTAGTCGAGCTTTTATTGCATTAGATGCATGTTATTTTGTTCCTTCTATTATCAAAAACATTATCTCCATTTCATGTTTAACAGTTAGTGGATATAAATTTATTTTTGAGAACAATGGTTGTTCGATATTATTAGATGATAAGATCATCACGAAAGGAATATTGCATAATGGTTTATTTATGTTAGACACTACTCCATATATCATGAATGTAAATATGTCCAAAAGGAAACGAGATGAGTTGAACAGTGCATACCTGTGGCATTATAGGCTAGGTCACATCCATGAAAGAAGGATTCAAAAGTTGCTAAATGATGGATATCTAGATCCATTCGACTATGTGTTTTATGCAACTTGTGAGCCTTGCATTCGTGAAAAACTGACCAAATCTCCATTTAGTAGAACTGGAGAGAGAGCCACTGAGTTGTTGGAACTCATATATAGTGATGTATGTGGATCCATGTCAACTCATGCCATTGGAGGTTACTCCTACTTCATTACATTTACTGATGATTTCTCAAGGTTTGGATATGTGTACTTAATGAAGTACAAGTCCGAGGCCTTTAAGAAATTTAGAGAGTATAAGAATGAGGTGGAGAACCAGACTGGAAAGAGTATCAAAACTCTTCGATCAGATCGAGGAGGTGAGTACTTAAGTACAGAGTTTACTCAGTTCCTCAAGGACCATGGGATATTATCCCAATGGACACCTCCTTACACACCTCAACTCAATGGTGTCTCTAAAAGGAGAAATCATACGTTATTAGATATGGTACGGTCCATGATGAGTTTCGCTGACCTACCCATCTCATTCTGGGGATATGCCCTAGAAACCGCAGCTTACCTTCTGAACAGAGTTCCAACTAAGTCGGTAGTGTCTACACCATATGAGATATGGAAAGGGAAGAAGCCTGATCTTAAGGTTGTTAAGATTTGGGGCTGCCCTGTCCACGTTAAAAGACACAACCCCGATAAGTTAGAATCAAGGATAGAGCGATGCAAATTTATGGGATACCCCAAGGAAACTTGTGGGTATTATTTCTATCATCTCGAGGACCAAAATGTCTTTGTAGCTAAGAGAGCAGTGTTCCTGGAGAAGGAACACATTCTTGGCGGAGATAGTGGGAGAATGATAGAGTTGAGCGAGGTTGGAGAACCAAGCTCAAGCACCACTCTATAGCCCGAGTTTGTTCAGGTACCTAATACACAAGTTTCAACTTTACGCAGGTCTGATAGAGTATCTCATCCTCCTGAGAGATATGTGGGGCATATTAGAGGAGAGGATGCTGAGGATATTGATCCTCAGACCTACGAGGAGGCTATTATGAGTATAGACTCCGGGAAGTGGCAAGAAGCCATGAATTCTGAGATGGATTCTATGTACTCCAATAAGGTTTGGAACCTAGTTGATGTGCCCGAAGGTATTGTACCCATCGGTTGCAAATGGATCTTTAAGAAAAAAAAAAGATCGGAGTAGATGGAAACGTAGAGACCTATAAAGCAAGGCTAGTAGCTAAAGGGTATCGTCAAAGGCAAGGTGTTGACTACGACGAAACCTTCTCACCCGTAGCAATGCTAAAATCCATCAGAATTCTATTAGCTATTGCAGCACACTATGATTATGAGATCTGGCAGATGGATGTGAAAACCGCATTCCTCAATGGGAACCTCGAGGAGGAGGTGTATATGATGCAACCTGAGGGATTCGTGTCCAAGAACTGCCCAGATAAAGTGTGTAGGTTGCTTAAATCCATTTATGGACTAAAGCAAGCTTCCCGAAGTTGGAACATAAGATTTGATGAGTCAATCAGATCTTATGACTTCGTTAAGAATGAAGATGAGCCTTGTGTGTACAGGAAGGTAAGTGGGAGCGCTATCACTTTTTTTGGTGTTATATATGGATGACATCCTCATCATTGGGAATGACGTAGGAATGCTATCTATTGTAAAGACTTGGTTATCTAGACACTTCTCCATAAAGGACTTAGGGGAAGCATCCTATATCTTGGGGATTAGAATCTATAAAGATAGATCCAAGAGGATGCTTGGCTTGTCCCAGTCCAGGTACATAGAAACCATTGTCAAAATGTTTGGCATTGAAAATTCTAAGAAAGGGCGAACATGGATATGATACCTTATGCCTCAGCAATATGGTATATCATGTATGCCATGCTATGTACTAGGCCTGATATAGCGCATGCTCTGAGTGTCACGAGCAGGTATCAGGCGGATCCAGGCTTGGAGCACTAGAAAGCAATAAAGTGTATCCTTAAGTACTTGAGAAGGACTAAGGATCTTTTACTCGTATATGGAGGTAATAGCCTTAAGGTTGAAGGCTTCACTGACTCAAGTTTTCAGTCTGATGTCGATGATAGCAAGTCGAATTTAGGGTATGTGTACACCTTGAATGGAGGAGCAGTGTGTTGGAAGAGTTCCAAGCAAGATACCACTGCTGACTCGACCACAGAGGCGGAGTACATTGCTGCATCGGATGCAGCAAAGGAGGGAGTCTGGGTGAAGAAGTTCATCACAGATTTGGGAGTCGTTACAGATAGCGACAAGTCGACTTCCTTATATTTCGACAACTATGGGGTGATTACTCAAATAAGGGAACCCGGGTCTCATCAGAAGTGTTCTGAGGAGGTTCCAACTTATAAGAGAGATCGTAACCCAGGGAGATGTAGTAGTGGAAAGAGTTCCATCCGAAGATAACATTGCAGATCCACTGACAAAGCCATTGTCTCAGATTGTCTATGAGCGTCACAGGAGTCTGATGGGGATCAGACACATAGGTGATTGGCTTTAGGTCAAGTGGGAGATTGCTAGTCATAGGTGCCCAGCAAGCCAATCACGTGAGTGATGGCACGTGTGACTTGATACATAATCTTTTTGCTTATTATATTTTGGCGTATATCACTTTATAACAATTGCATATGTTCATATATATATTGGGATGTCCTTGGATTTGTGCAATGGGAATCGGATCGTGATGAGATCACGATAATGAGATCGATTCACCTTTAAACACATATCCTAAATAATCCCGGTCATAGGTTACTCGAGAGGGACATCGTGATAACCGGATAGACTGGTGTGTTGTATACCCGTCCATATGATGGATGCAGCTGGTCTCATAACTACTCGTGTAGGGACACTAGGGATATAGTACAGGTGCTCATTGGAGAATGAGTTCACTGATTGATCCGCTTACGGAATGCTGGATGGTTGATGATGCCTTATTGTCAGACAGCGATTCCGTAGTCCTAGTGGTGTATCTGGTCCTTAGACTTGAGACACCAAGGATGTCCTATATGAGTGCTCCACTCTTTGATACCGGACTTATAGGTTTGGCTGTCCCCAGATCTAGTACAGCTGGTCATTGGGAGTGGTAGTCGACCTTACGAGGGCTATTGAGTGTCAATAGAGGATCATCCACTCTCGGCGTCATGAGAGGAATATCCTATGTGTTCTTGCTCAGACAAATCCCTAGCCAAGGTCATTTGGGTTGAGAGAGAAAGAGTTCTCCAGGAGAATCCGATTAGAGCGAGACTCGAGTAGAAACCGTATGGGTCTGACAGCACCATGCTCGATATACGGTCTCTGGGATATTAGATGGATGAGGGACTATAGGTACATGGTAACTGAGGACAGATAGGTCCAATGGATTGGATTCCCCTGTATCGTCTGGGGACTACGGCGTAGTGGCCTAGTACATCCGTAGTCGATGAGTTGAGTGAATTATTACAGAGATAATAATTCACTGAGTTAGAAGGAGTTCTGACAGGTATGACTCACGGCCAGTTCGATATTGGGCCTAGAGGGTCACACACATATGGTAGGCATTGCGATGAGTAGAGGTTCGGATATGAGATATCCGACGGAGCCCTTGTCTTATTGGATGCAGATCCAATACCCACTAGGGAAGGACCCATTAGGGTTTAACACGGGATCTCTATAAATAGGAGGGATTCATAGCCTCATAGGCTAGAGTCTTTGCTTGCCTTTCCTATTCTCCTCTCCCTCTCCACCTCAGAGTAGGCCTGGAGTTTTGAGGAGCGTCGTCACAACCCTGCTGTGTGGATCACTGCTAGAGAGGAGGACGCTTGACCTCCTTCACCCTCTCCTAAGGATCTGCAAGGAAACAGGGATATACGATCTCCCTAGGTAACACAATCTCTATACGCAGTTTTTGTGTTTTGCGGATTTTTGTGCACCAATCTTCGTACGACGACGAACATCTTTTTGGGAATCGGGGATTTTTGTTTTCTTGTTCTTCCGCTGCACATATGATGTCGCCCCCCAGTGATTTCCCAACAATCTAGTAGGTCATTAATGACCCGATTAGTTCTTCAAGAGGGAAGTTGTTTAGATCTTTCGCCTCTTGAATAGTAGTGACTTTAGGATCCCAACTCTTAGGAAGGGATCTTAGAATCATATTTATGAGCTCAAAATCCGAAAAACTTTTTCCGATTCCTTTTAGACCGTTGACGACATCCGTGAAACGGGTAAACATGTCGCTAATAGTCTCACTCGGTTTCATCCGGAAAAGTTCGAAAGAATGTAACAAAAGATTGATGTTTGACTCTTTCACTCTACTTGTGCCTTCGTGAGTCACTTCGAGTGTGTGCCAAATATCAAATGCGGTTTCACAAACCGAAACACGGTTGAACTCGTTTTTATCAAGCGCACAAAATAAGGCATTCATAGCCTTTGCATTAAGAGCGAAAGCCTTCTTCTCCAATTCATTCCAGTCGATCATTGGAAGAGAAGACTTCAAAAATCCATTTTCGGCAAGATTCCAAAGTTCAAAATCCATAGAAATAAGAAAGATCCTCATTCGGGTCTTCCAATAGGTGTAGTCCGTCCCATTGAACACGGGTGGACGTGTAATAGAATGGCCCTCTTGGTTTCCGGCGTATGCCGTCTCTCTTGGATTTTAATCCGTTTGAGAGTAAACCCCGCTCTGATACCAATTGTTAGGATCAAGAGCACTAAGAGGGGTGGGTGAATTAGTGCAGCGAAAATCTTACAACGATAAAGCACGTGCGAACGATAAAAACGATTTCGGTGTGAAAGTCGATTCTAAGATTACTTTAACTTAAGATCAAGCGAGATGACGTTAAAATCAATCTATGAAGGTAGTTTGCAGTTATGATGAAAACCAGAGTGTAAGTGCAAACTGAAATACGACGTTCGTACGAAGAAGCTGATTTACGTCTAAATGCTGATTCGTAAATCACTTGATTAGGTGAGATGCAGTTTAAGCAAGTATATAAAGGCAGTTTGCAGTTATGATTGAAATCAAAACGTAAATGCAAACTGAAATATGATGATCGTACGAAAAAATAGATTTATGTCTAAACGCTGATTCGAAAGTGCAAAGCTTGAAACTCGATCGTATATGCGCAGAAAGTAGTAAGCTTTAGAGGAGGTTTGCAGTAAAGATAATATGCTCAAAGTAAATGCAAACCGAGATTTAAAGTGGTTCGGTCAATCTTGACCTACTCCACTTTTGGCTTCCTCCACCGACGAGGTCACCGACGTCAACTAGAGGACTTCCTTCAATAGGCGAAGGCCAACAGCCCTTTTACAATTTCAGTCCTTTTGACGGGCTTAGGAGACAACCCTTACAGAATTTTCTCTCCTCTCTTTACAACTCAGAACTTAGAAGAACAGAGGGAGAAGAACTTTTGGCCATTACAACAATTTTGAACTCTAAGAATCACAGAAAAAGATCAAGATTTCAGTGTTAGTTTATTTCTCTTTCAGTGATGAATGGGTGGGGTATTTATAGGCCCCAACCCAGTTCAAATTTGGATCAAAACTGTCAATTCCCGGAATTCCGGGATTAGGCGGTTGCACCTCCTGACTGGAGCGGTTGCACCGCTTGGCAGAGCTCGAAGTCTGAGCCTTTGGATGGTGCTACCTCCTATCAGGGGCGGTTGCACCTCCTGACAGAGCTCGAAGACCGAGCTTAAGCGGTTGCACCTCCTGACTTAGGCGGTTGCACCGCCCAGTCTCGCTCGGAGATTGAGCCCCAAGCGGTGCCACCGCCTAGCTATAGCGGTTGCACCTCCCAGTCTCGCTCGGAGACTGAGCCCAGGCGGTGCAACCTCCTGCCTTGGGCTGTTCAACCGCCTGGCAGAAATCAAGGTCTGAATGGGTTGATCCATTCGGCCCAATTTGGATTTTTTAGGGGCCCAATTGCCCCAAGATTAAGTTAATGGGATCACCTCCCATTTCCAACTTAATCATTGTGCTAACTACGATTTTTACTAAGACATTTACTACAACTTGCTCCGGTGCGTCAATCGCTTCTTCCGGCGAGCTTCCGGTGAACTTCCGTCGATCATCCGATGATCCCTCGGTGATGTTCCTGCGGACTTCCGGCAAACTCCTGGACTTGCGACGATTCACTTGGCGAGTTCCGACGAGCTTCTTTGGCAAGCTTATGGACTTCTCGGATTTGTTCCCGCAGAACCTCCGACGACTGTCCGAACTTCCGTCAAACTCTCGAACTCCCAACGTGATCATTGTCTTGACTCCGACGCAACTCCTACTGCATGTCTTACTTTCATCGTAGTTAATTATGCACACTTATCTCAACATATAGATTAGATAACAAATGACAATTGACTTCATCATCAAAATCCGAGATTCAATAGTCTCTCCCTTTTTGATGTTGAGAATCAATTGATAATGGAGTTAACCTTAACTCCCCCTATCTATATGCCATACTTGAGATAAGTCATTCTTGAATTCAAAACCTAAGAATTCAAGAGACATATTGATAAGTTAAAATCATTTGAACTTATCAATACTCCCATCATGATTTCCATCATGATGTACCTCTCTAAAGATGATGTCAAGGCTTGACATTCATTTTCAAATATAACAAGTTTGAATGATGGTAATAGTAGCAATTCATCATATTGTACGATATCAACATGTAAAGCTGCGAAGTAAGATTTTGATATCATTACATGATGTACATATTTCAAATATTGTAGCAAGTATTGCATTTCATCACATGGTAAGATATCAACTCGTAGAATTTCGATGCAAGTTTTTGTTTGATATCTTGACACGATACAAATCATAGCATCTTTTCTTATATCTCTTGGTGATGCAAGCATGGCATAATTATAGCATCAGTGTTTATAGTATCAATTCATATATTTCTCCCCCTATGTCATCAACAAAAAGCATGGTAGTTGTGATACCAGGGGAACAATATAAGCAAATTATCAAGCATATAAAGGAAGGCATGATACGTAGATTGCTTTGAATACTTCTTCCTTTTTTTTGTTATAATCTTTCTGCATGAAGGAGGAAAGTCATTTGTGATACCAGTTATTTGTGAGTTTACTTTGAGTCAAGATATGTGTGTGAAATAGCTTTTTGCAAGTAAAAATACTATCATCCATATTTTAAGATGGAATTCATAAGCAGGAATTATTTCATCAAATTCATTTCAGAAGAAATATTTTTCATAAGATTGTATGAGAAAATCCGATTTTTAGCATTCCAATTGTTAAGCAAATCCGAAAATGAAATGAACTCTTTCATGCATTCGGATAAGACTATGCTACAAATTTTCAAATACAATCATGAAGACAAAATATTTTTGTATTCAACACATAATTTCCAACATGTTATTTAGGCATGTAATGACAATCAAGTGATTTGATCATTCAATAAAGTCCGAAAAATAATTTTAACTAGTTTATGTATTCGGACACATCAACATTCCTAATTCTCTTCTTATGAATTCAAATTGCTCTTCACTTAGAGGTTTTGTAAAAATATCAGCTAGTTGATGTTTAGTATCAATATCATGGCAATGTCATGACTTATCAACTGCATTGGTATATCACTTTCTCAAATTATATTTATCATGGAAATCAAGGCACAAGGTTCTCAAAACATTTAGTTTCAATGTAAAATCCGAGATAAACAATGAGAGATGTTTGTAACTCTACATATGCTCACAAAATATATCAGGTAACCATATCAAGGATTAAGGCAAAGCCCATCATGGTGAGTAACATAAGGAGTTTACAATAACAACAGATGATAGTGTTCATACAAGCTCATTCATGAGATGAAAAATTAAAGTGCCTAAATAAAGAGTCAAATTGTCGATGAATTTGCTGCAGCTCAAATAGGATTTGATCTTATCGATGTTCAAGCCGTTCTTGTCTTTGTTCGAATCGGTCCATCCGAATCCCAATATCTTCGACAGATGCTGTATGAGTTTGCTTAAATGGATGTGTTTCCTCAAAGGGACAGATCGGAGGAGATTGGGTACCCCTAAAGACTGGTGTTTCCAGTTCTGGTTCAGGTTGAGGGGGATCAGTTCTTCTAGGCATTCTAACCTAGTTACCGTTTCTATAAAAACATCTTAATCGGTGAAGTAGATTTTTATTTATTATAATAAACCTATCTACTTTTATTACTTCTTCTTCCGGTGGTATTAGAATATCGTAGGCTTTCATTATTCTAGTGATTATACCACCATATGGGAGCATCATGTCTTTCTTAGATAGTTCTAACATGTTTTGTTGGATAAGATAACCAAGACAGATGTCATGTCCTTTCATGATCAAATACATAGTTCCTAATTCTAATTGGCTTGCTTCATCATGATAGTATTGTTTAGGGAGAATGATGCTAGTTAGGATATGATGAAGTACCTTAGTGTTTAGAGGTAGTAGATGTTCACAACTTTTAGGAACAAATGCTAAGTTGGGATTGGCAAAAATTGTTCCTAAGGCTTCAACATATGTTGTTCCAACAGTTTCATCATCCCATGATCCTCTAAAGTAAAGTCCTCTACTTTTTATGGGAATGCCTATCATGTCGCAAATGAATTTATTCGTAATGGAGATGTGTTGTCCTAAAAGATAGGTAGACATTCTTTCTTTTTCATCTATTTGTATGTTGTTGTAAAACAATCTAACAAGTCTTGGATAGATGGGTTCATTAATTTGTAAAATAGGGAGTAGATCTAAGTTTGCAAACCATTGGATTGTCTCTAAGTCTCTTAGTTCATTTAAATCTACATATTTTCCCTTATTGACACTCCTAAGTTCGAAAGAGGAAAACTTTTCAGCATGGTATTTTGAATCGAAAAGGGTGAGATCAAAATCTTCTACTAATCTCCTCTTTCCTTTGTCCCTTGAGGATCTTCTAGATCCCATAACTACTGTTGTTTAGAAGAATAGTGATGAGAAAGAGTAAATGAATCAAAGACAAAATTTAAGGGCTTCTTAGAGAATACCTTAGTGAGATCTTCAAGAGAGGGAAGGATTGTTGATATTTTGCTCCGAAATGAGGGGTATTTGGGATACTATGAGGGGAGAAATGGGGATGGAGGAGCTTTGGAAGAGTAAAGAGGGGGATGGAGTGAGTTGGGGTCGGTTTCACCGCCGGCCCTAGCTTGGGTTAAAAAGGGCAGAGTTGCGGGCGGTTGCATCTTTGGCTGGGGCGGTGCAACCGCTTGCAACACGTGACAGCCGGAGGTGCTACCTCCAACTAGGGCAGTGCCACCGCTTGCAGGCAGTGAGCACTTGTTCTGATCGCAGTGTGATCTGATTTGAGAGTTTTTGTCTTGAGAAGAATTTTCATTCAGAGCAATCAACTTTACTTACGTAATTACGTAAGAGTTTTCTTTTTAAGACGAGAACTTTTACACGATCAAGATAGATCTTTTAACGTGCATACTCTCAATATTGTACACATGTTTGTGACAGTTTGTTCAAGTTGGTAAGCCTTGCAAGTTCATGACAAACTTAGTCAGTTCATGATATAGAGTTGGATTCGAAAGTTATGAACGGATGAAATTGATGGGTTCGAAAATCTAGAGGATATGTGAATTGAGAATCATGCGTTTCTAATTCTGAAAAATCAAATAGGATTGTATCTAAATCGCATTTGTGATTTCTAATCTTTATCTGTTATTTAGGCCAGAGAGCATTGCGAGTTATTTTTGGATCTTGGGTCATGAATATCGAGAATCCAAGGAGCAGAATATTATTTTTGCTCCAGCTTATAATTTTTTATGTCTTTACAGGAAAGGATGATTTTTAGGTACCCATTTGCTTTTGGGTGCCTCAAAAATATATCTACATTGTTTATCATGTTGCATAAAATTTATCATGGTTCCTTTAGGAACCCAAATTAATTTATTCGGACTAATTTTCTTGAATAGACAATAATGCGTTTTGTGTCCAAGTTTGCAACAAAAGTTGCATTTGCTTTGGTGTCGAACATGTAAGATGGGACCTTTTATGAAGGTGGTTGGATTTTGGTGAGGACTTCTCACAAATCCAATTCCACTTCATTTGGTAACGTGACCCTTGTTTGCAAGGATCATGTTCAATGACTTGCTACCAACCTCAAATTTCTTCAAGGTGTCCTTAAGTAGCAAGTTTTCCTTTTGGAGAGTTTCTAAATCATGGCATTTTATGCATGAACTTAAACTATCATGATATTCAGTTTTTAACTTATCAAAATTACAAGTAAGACTATCATGCTCCTTTTTAAGCAATTTGTATTTTCTACTAATAATCTTGCATTCATCAAATAAGTCATGGAAGGCATTTAATAATTCATGAAATGATAAATCTGCATCTATTAAATTTGTTACCTCCTCTCTGATGGCCATCAAGGCGTAATGAGCAACTTGCTCGGTGTTGGACTCCTCTTCTTCGGACGCGCTCAAGTCATCCCATGTTGCTTTGAGCGCCTTCTTCTTTGATGTTCTCTTCTTGACTTGGGGATAATCACTTTTGTAGTGTCCCGGCTTCTTGCACTCATAGCAAATAACTTCGTCCTTCTTGGGTTCAAATTTATTTTTTGTCTCATTCTTAAACTTGTTTCTTTTAATAAATTTTTTAAATTTTCTTATTAGAAGTGCCAAGTCATCATCACAGTCCTCATCACTTGAGTTTTCTCTCAAGTGGTCTTCTGAAATTTTAAGTGCCATATCCTTCCTGTTCTTTGGAAGGATGTCTTCTTGCTCTTCATGAGCTTTGTAAGTCATCTCGTAGGTCATTAATGACCCGATTAGTTCTTCAAGAGGGAAGTTGCTTAGATCTTTTGCCTCTTGAATAGTAGTGACTTTAGGATCCCAACTCTTAGGAAGGGATCTTAGAATCTTATTTACGAGCTCAAAATCTGAAAAATTTTTTTCGAGTCCTTTTAGACCGTTGACGACATCCGTGAAACGTGTAAACATGTCGCCAATGGTTTCACTTGGTTTCATCCGAAAAAGTTCGAAAGAATGTAACAGAAGATTGATTTTTTACTCTTTCACTCTACTTGTGCCTTCGTGAGTCACTTCGAGTGTGTGCCAAATATTAAATGCAGTTTCACAAGTCGAAACACAGTTAAACTCGTTTTTATCAAGTGCACAAAATAAGGCATTCATAGCCTTTGCATTAATAGCGAAAGCCTACTTCTCCAATTCATTCCAATCAATCATTGGAAGAGAAGGCTTCGAAAATCCGTTTTCAACAAGATTCCAAAGTTCAAAATCCATAGAAATAAGAAAGATCCTCATTCCGTTCTTCCAATAGGTGTAGTCTGTCCTATTGAACATGGGTGGACATGTAATAGAATGGCCCTCTTGGTTTCCGACGTATGCCATCTCTCTTGGGTTTGAATTCGTTAGAGAGTTAACCCTGCTCTGATACCAATTGTTAGGATCAAGAGCACTAAGAGGGGGGGGTGAATTAGTGCAGCGGAAATCTTACAACGATAAAGCACGTTCGAACAATAAAAATGATTTCGGTGTGAAAGCCGATTCTAAGATTACTTTAACTTAAGATTAAGCGAGATGACGTTAAAATCAATCTATGAAGGTAGTTTGCAGTTATGATAAAAACCAGAGTGTAAGTGCAAACTGAAATACGACGTTCGTACGAAGAAGTTGATTTACGTCTAAATGCTGATTCGTAAATCACATGATTAGGCGAGATGTAGTTTAAGCAAGTATATAAAGGCAGTTTGTAGTTATGATTGAAATCAAAACGTAAATGTAAACTGAAATATGATGATCATACGAAAAAACAGATTTACGTCTAAACGCTGATTCGAAAGTGCAAAGCTTGAAACTCGATCGTATATGCGCAGAAAGTAGTAAGCTTTAGAGGAGGTTTACAGTAAAGATAATATGCTCAAAGTAAATGCAAACCGAGATTTAGAGTAGTTCGGTCAATCTTGACCTACTCCACTTTTGGCTTCCTCCACCGACGAGGTCACCGACTTCAACTAGAGGCCTTCCTTCAATAGGCGAAGGCCAACCACCCTTTTACAGTTTTAGTCCTTTTGACGGGCTTAGGAGACAACCCTTACAGAATTTTCTGTCCTCTCTTTATAACTTAGAACTTGGAAGAACAGAGGGAGAAGAACTTTTGGCCTTTACAACAATTTTGAGCTCTAAGAATCATAGAAAAAAATTAAGATTTCGGTGTTAGTTCATTTCTATTTCAGTGCTGAATGGGTGGGGTATTTATAGGCCCCAACCCAGTTCAAATTTGGAGCTCAAAACTGTCAATTCTCGGAATTCCGGGATCAGGCGGTTGCACCTCCTGACTGGAGCGGTTGCACCGCCTGGCAGAGCTCGAAGACTGAGCCTCTGGGCGGTGCTACCTCCTGTCAGGGGCGGTTGCACCTCCTGACATAGCTCGAAGACCGGGCTTAGGCGGTTGCACCTCTTGACTGAGGTGGTTGCACCACCCATTCTCGCTCGGAGACTGAGCCCCAAGCGGTGCCACCGCTTGGCTGGAGCGGTTGCACCTCCCAGTCTCGCTCGGAGACTGAGCCCAGGTGGTGCAACCTCCTGCCTTGTGCGGTTCAACCGCTTGGCAAAAATCAGGGTCCGAGTGGGTTGATCCATTCGGCCCAATTTAGGTTTTTCAGGGGCCTAATTGCCCCAAGATTAAGTTAATGAGATCACCTCCCATTTCCAACTTAATCATTGTGCTAACTACGATTTTTACTAAGACATTTACTACAACTTGCTCCGGTGCGTCAATCGCTTCTTCCGGCGAGCTTTTGGTGAACTTCCGTTGATCATCCGATGATCCCTCACTGATGCTCCTACAGACTTCCGGCAAACTCCTGGACTTGCGACGATTCACTTGGCGAGTTTCGACGAGCTTCTTTGGCAAGCTTATGGACTTCTCGGATTTGTTCCCGCAGAACCTCCGACGATTGTCCGAACTTCCGTCAAACTCTCGAACTCCCAACGTGATAATTGTCTTTACTCCGGCGCAACTCCTGCTGCATGTCTTACTTTCATCGTAGTTAATCCTGCACACTTATCTCAACATATAGATTAGATAACAAATGACAATTGACTTCATCATCAAAATCTGAGATTCAACACCCAACCGGTGCCACCTCTTAGCTAGGGCAGTTGCACCACCCTGTCTCCCTCGGAGACTCAGCCCAGGCGGTGCCACCTCCTTGCTTGGGCGGTTCAATCGCCTGGCAGAAATCAGGGTCCGAATGGGTTGATCCATTCGGCCCAATTTTGGTTTTTCAAGGGCCCAATTGCCCCAAGATTAAGTTAATGGGATCACCTCCCATTTCTAACTTAATCATTGTGCTAACTATGATATTCCCTCAGATATTTACTGCAACTTGCTCCGGTGCGTCAATCGCTTCTTCCGGTGAGCTTCCGGCGAACTTCCGTCGATCATCCGATGAACCCTCGGTGATGCTCCTGCGGACTTCCGGCAAACTCCTGGACTTGCGACGATCCACTTGGCGTGTTCCGACGAGCTTCTTTGGCAAGCTCATGGACTTCTCGGATTTGTTCCCGTAGAACCTCCGATGACTGTCCGAACTTCCGTCGAACTCTCGAACTCCCAACGTGATCATTGTCTTGACTCTGGCGCAGCTCCTACTGCATGTCTTACTTTTATCGTAGTTAATCCTGCACACTTATCTCAACATATAGATTAGATAATAAATGACAATTGACTTCGTCATCAAAATCCGAGATTCAACAAACTACGCAACTGAAAACACAATCCTAAGCAAGTTTTCAACTGGCAAACGTCGAGTCTCCTTCCAGCGAGCTTTCCGGCGATCTTCTGGCGGACTTCCGATACACCCTCGGATTTCTTCCGACAGACTCACAGTAGGCTCCCGATCTTGTGGTGAGGTCAGCGAGTAGCCGAGCCTTCTCGGTGATCTCCGTGAACCTCCAACGATCTCTTTGGCGGACTTTCGGAAACTCCGACAAGTCCCCGATTTCTTCTCGGTTGGTTCCGGCAGCATCTCCGATGAATCTTCGGACTCTCGAACACCCATCGAACTTGACTCTGGTAGACTTGCTTTATGTCTTCAAGCTATCGTAGTTAATCCTGCACATGTAAAACAAAAGTTCGATCTAGACAATAACTCCTAAGTAATTAATCAAGTTGTCTGGCATGTCATTGGTCCCTTGACGCTTCATCCGATTCTTCAGCGCATCGTCCTCTACTGCGGCCTATTGCCCAATCGGCCAATTGACTCCGCAACTCTGATATTCTTGGCGCAATAACCGCTCCGATATACTTTTGTTACAAATTTAGATATGTTGTTTATAAATGTTCATTTAAGAGATATAGTCTACACAAATTTATTTGAGTTCCTAAAGGTACCATAAAAAACTCCATGCAAAATGATAAGCTGAGTCGCTCAACTTTTGAGGCACCCAAGGTCAAATGGGTACCTAAAAATCATCCTTTTTTGTAGAAATATTTACCATCACAAGCTAGGAGCAAAAGATGGTATCTTGATAGTGGATGCTCAAGACACATGACCGGAGAACCATCTCAATTCTCTAAGTTCACTAGCCTAGATGAAGGGTATGTCACCTTCAAAGACAACAACAAGGGTAAAATCATTGGCAAAAGAACCATAGGTAACAAATCCAATTTTTTTATTAAAGATGTATTATTGATTGATGACTTAAAGCATAATCTTTTGAGCATTAGTCAATTATGTGATAAAGGATACGTCATTTGATTTGAATCCAATGCTTGCATTATTGAACAACAACACAAAAACATCTCTATGATTGTTGAAAAATAAAATAATGTATACACTATTGATATTGATGATCTTTGTACTAAAATATATTTTTTAATTTTGAATGGCGATGTTTGGCTTTGGCATAGGAGATTAGGTCATGCTAGCATGAAACTAATCTCTCAAATCTCATCCAAAGAACTTTTAAGAGGTATTTCTAACATTAAATTTGTTAAAGATAATGTGTGTGATGCTATCAACTAGGAAAACAAATAAAAGGTAGTTTCAAACCAAAGAATCAAATAAGCACCTCTAGACTATTGCAATTGATCCATATGGATTTGTTTGGACCAATTGATACATCAAGTCTAGGAGATAGCAAATACGCCTTTGTAATTATAGACGATTATAGTAGATACACTTGGACATACTTCTTGGCACACAAAAGTGATTGCTTTAGATATTTTTCTAAGTTTTGTAAACTTGTTCAAAATGAAAAAGCCTTTATGATTTCATCAATTCGGAGTGATCATGGTGGAAAATTTGAAAACCATTATTTTCAAAATTTTTGTGAATCTAATGGATACAACCATAATTTTTCTACTCCGAGAAATCCTCAACAAAATGGAATAGTAGGAAGAAAAAATAGAAATTTTGAAGAAATTGCAAGAACCATGTTGAACGAACATACCCTACCCAAATATTTTTGGGCCGAAGCTATTAATACAACATGCTATGTCACGAATAGGGTTCTAGTAAGACTATTACTTTCCAAAACTCATTATGAATTGTGGAATAACAAAAAACCTAACGTTTTATATTTTAAAATTTTTAATTATAAATGTCTTATCTTGAATGAAAAAGATGCCTTAGGAAAGTTTGATGCAAAATCCGATGAAGGGATTTTTTCTTGGCTACACTTCTATTTCTAGAGTCTTTCGTATCTTTAACAAAAGAACTTTGGTTATAGAATAGTCTATTCATGTTGTCTTAAATGAAGTTTATGAATTTAAGAAAAATGAGTTTGATGATGATCTTAATTTCGATGCTTTAAATTTAAATGAACCCTCTCCTCCAACTAGAAACTTAGATACATCTTCTTCCGAAACATCCTTACCCATGGAATGAAAGTACATAAATGCTCATCTTAAGGAGCTAATCATAGGACACACATCAAAAGGGTTCAAACTTGTTCTTCTCTTAAAAATTTTTGTGCTAACACCACTTTTCTTTCTCAAATTGAACCTAAAAGCATTGATAAAGCCTTGGAAGATGATTCATGGTTTATCGCAATGCAAGAAGAGTTGAGAGAAATGAGGTAAGGAAGCTTGTTCTGAGACCAAGTGACTATATAGTTATTGGTGTTAGGATCAGAGCGGCACTAAGGGGGGGGGGTGAATTAGTGCAGCAGATTAAAACTCATAAGTTTGAAAACGATTTCGTAAATGCGTAGATATTTCAATTCGATAATGAATAACTTGGTGAAAGTAGCTCGAGTAAAGTGAGAAGATAAAAACTGAAAGCTTGCTGCTATGTAAATAACGGTTTAAGAAAGGTAAACACTCACACATTCAAGGAACACACCAATTAAAGTGGTTCGGTCAAAATAACCTACATCCACTTGCGAAGCCTTCTTCGATGAGGCTCCCAACTTCCACTAGCAAATCACTTTGAAGGGGAAGGACAAATACCCTTCTTACAACCTTTACAAGTGGTTCACAGTCTTACAAATTTTCAACGAAAAGAAAGGAGGTGAACACTCAAGCAATTAAAAATAAGGCATGCTAAAAACTTTACAAAGGCTTTTGTCTCAATCTATTGCTACTCAAAAAGTTATATTCTCTGCTGAGAATTGAGGGATCTTTATAGGCCCCATGAGGATTCAAATTTGGGCTACAAATTTTGAATTCTCTTGGGTTCTCGATGTTGGTGGTGCCACCGCCTGTCAGTGTTTGACACTAACAGTGTACTGGCGGTGCTACTGCCCGACCTCTCGGGATTTAGGTGGTGCCACCGCTCAATCCAGCAGTGCCACTGCTCAATTCTCGGGTTCTAGGCAGTGCCACCGCCAAGACTTTTTCAGCTCACTAGTTAGGTTCCAAACTTGGACCAATCCAGTCCGAACTCGGGCCCAATTGGCCCCTAACCAAGATATAGGATTATTCCTTAATCCTAACTCTAATTACATGCAAACTATGTAACTGAAAATATAGTCCTAAGCAAGTTTTTAACCGGCAAACATTGAGTCTTCTTCCGGCGAGCTTTCCGGTGATCTTCCAGCAGACTTCCGATACACCCTCTGTAACACCCCTCATTTCCGAATGTTCGTATAAATTTCTGGTGATAACGTAAGCATCTATTTTAATTAACAAAAGAAATAGAGTATGAATCAGAGGTAACTTATTTGTAAGATTTGGGAGATCTGTTCAAAAAAAAAAGAGAAAAGAAAGAATCTGAGGACCTATATGTAAACCCTAAGGACCTAATCGTGAATATGATAAAAACAAGGACTAAACTGCAAAATGCACCAAATGACAAATTCCACCGCTTAAGCCTCTCTGCCTTCGTTCTTAAGGAAGCAGAGGAGGTAGCTCGTGGGTGATCAGGGAAAGAAAGAAAGAAAGAAAGAAAGAAGAAGAAGAAGAAGAAGAAGAAGAAGAAGAAGAAGAGAAAGAAAATTGGGGCTTTTAGGGTTCTTGCTTTAATCTTGTCATTTCGGGTCAAAATTTCCAAAGGCAAGTGTTCTAACCCCATCCTACAGCAGTATTAGACTCTGTTTTTATGTTGATTCAAAATAAATTGGAAGATTTCTATTTAGAAACTGATATGTCTCTCCTTGGACATAAAACCATGGATTCTGAAAGTTTTTTTTTTCGGTAAACTGACCCCTAAGCACTGTTTCAGCTATAAGTTTTAGTACAGAATGAGGATTCAGGCAGGAACTATTTTTGTTTGAAATTAGACTCGTATATATTTCTTTTGACACCGATTTTGTAGATTTTGGACACCGAATACTTACCCAAAAATTTGTTTCAAAAGAGCCTATAGACGCTGTAAAATAGAGTTCAAGATTTCTGACCTTTCGATACTAAAATGCCTATAACTCCCTGTTGAAAATTCTGGTTTGTACCAAACTGATTTTATTTGAAAATAGACTTGAAATTCTCTCTTTTGAAATATAGTTTGAAAATTTTGGAGTTCAATTGCCCACCCTATCGTCTATTGAATCCGACCTTATAAATTCTGCAAAACAGTGATTGTGATTTTGACCTTGTGTTACCAAATCAGAGGTAACTCTGTGTTGGGAGCCCTGTTTCATATGAAATCTGTTCCATCCGAATATAGATTGATATATGGTTCGACCATAGCCTTCTTATGGGTATTGGAGCATAATTGTTATTCTGAAATATTTGTTTGATGTGCCATTGGAATTCTGTCCGAAATCGAGCTTTGGTCGATTTCGCGTATTCTGTTCCATTTCCTTTGGATACTTGAATTCGCCTAATCTTCTTATTGGAATTGAGCTGATTATGATTGATTGGAATCCCTGTACACTCTTGCTTTCATTTCTTTCCTAAAATGAATACTTTTGTGAGAGATTTGTTCCTTGCATCACACTGCTTTTGAAAAGGCACATGTACGTTTGGTTGCTCCGCGTGTGCTTCCGTTATATGCTACTTATTGTTGAAACTGCTTTCTTGTACTCTGGTGTGTGGGATTGTCTGGACCTTTGCCAGAAATGGTAAAGGGTATGCGCTGATTTGCCCGCTTTGTGGGGTCCCGCTTTGTGGGATATTCTGGTATACGCTTATTTGCCCGCTTTGTGGGGTCCCGCTTTGTGGGATATTCTGGTATGCGCTTATTTGCCCGCTTTGTGGGGTCCCGCTTTGTGGGATATTGCTTAGAGCCTGCGATGCTCTGCCGGCCCCCTTTGACTTCACCTAGACGTGGGTGGATGGAGCTCCCAGACGTGGGAGACTTTTGTCAGGTGGTCATTCAGAAATGGATGAATCACATTCTGACTGAGATCCCACTACACCCTCTATATGTTTGATATGACATCCAGAGTTTTGGTGAGTTATTTCTGTTCGTGCTCTGGATAGTTATGATATGATTGCAACGTCAAGGACGACGTTTGAGCTTCTGTACGACATATGAGTTTGATATGCTCTGAAATGCTTCATTCACTGCTGATTTTGCTTCGTAATGTTCCCTATGTCGTTGATGTGATTTGGAACATTTTATATGCCATTGATAAGCTCCGATATGTCTCCTTTGTTTCTGATATGCTCCAATTACTCTATGCCCCATCTATCAGGAACCAAATATGTATGATTAAAAAGGACAATTATGATTCTGCTCCTAATGATATTATGTATACGAAATCGTATATTCTGCTTTGTGTTTGAAACTGCATCTCTTTGGAAATTGTACTATTTTGATATGGATATGTTAGTCACTTGCTGAGCTCTTTATGCTCACCCCATTTGTTGATAAATTTTTCAGGATAGCGTATCGCTTGCTTAAATGTTAAGAATGGGCTGAGGCAGTGGAAGGTTTAGAAGACGTTGGGCAGAACTTTTGTTAGCATATATGTAGTTGTGTATAAGCTACGTTGCATCTAATGAAATGTGACTATGAATCTAAACCTGTGGATTTTGTGTAAGTTAAAGGATCCCTCATGTATAGGGTTTTGGAATGTTAAATTAAATTCGTGTAATGATATGAACTTATGGTAAATCGATGATTGTGGTGACTGCATAGATTTCCCCACTTGTGGATTTATATTGTGGTTTTTATTTTGATGAGTTGAGTTCAGATTGTATAAATTATCGAGTGATGTGTGCTATGTTTATGAATTGCACAGGGTTATGAATTGATAGATTATAGAAGTGAAATTTTTGATCTGAATGTTTTCTTAGTGACCTCAAATGTGTGTTTGGATCCTGGGTTAGTTGTGGCGAAAAAAAAAAAAAATTTAAATATCATGGATATTTTTATGGGCGTGACAGAGGTGGTATCAGAGCATGGTTTGAGGATCACTGGAATATTTGATATGTTGACGTGCAAAATATATTGAGGTCTAGTGAACTACAGTGATTGGTGAAAACTTGCTTTGATGTATTTTAGGAATCTAGGATGACGATGACATTTAGTCCTCCTACTTCATCTGATTTTGATTAATTAAGTGGGATGAAAGGGTAATCGGGGATATTGAATCAGAGTGGCGCAGCGGAAGCAGGGTGGACCTAATTTCATTGGTGGTAGAAAAATGGATGATGCAAACAAAGAAGATATTTGATGTACAAAATTGTTCTGATGATCAAAAGATTTCTTTTGCTGCCTTATATTGGAAGTAGAGGCTGATCCTTAATGAGAACAATGAAAAGAATTTTTGGAGATCAGTGAGAAGAATGATAAGGACAAGTTTACCAATAAGAATGTGATTGGAAATGAATCAGAAAGTGATAACAAGAGGGTCAAGACATTTGGATTTGAAATGGGAAGTCACCGCAAAAGACTCAATCATGTGTGAATTATAAGTTAAATTATGAAACAAATTTGTGTTTCAGGTGACTGGAGTCTATTTTGCTTGCGGAAAGTTGGATCATGAAATAAAAGACTGCCCTTTGAACAATAAGAAAGAGTCACTGCCTCATAAATCATCTGCCCATATCAGAGTGTATGCTATCACTGAATATGATTCTAAAACTTCTGAAGTAGTGATCGAAGGTATTATGCATGCTTATGAAAGAATGCAGATATTTGTTTGACCATGGGTCCTATCTACGATTTGATTCGTAACATGTTGCCTATCACTTGGGTATTCAACCTAGACCACTGAATTATGTGATATATGTAAGTACAATCAATGGAGATTCTTTGATAACGAACTTGAATCTGGTCCTCTTGTCTGATTTTTGTTGGAGAACTTGAACTTTTGCTGATTTAGTTCTCCTAGAGATTTGGAGTTATGATATTATACTTGGTATGGATTGGCTATCTTCTTATCATACCAGTATGGATTAGTATATAACAAATGATCACTTTTTGCATATTTGATCAGCCGATCTTTTATTTTGAGAGTATTGGACATTATTTATCTCCTTGCCTAATGTATCCCAGGATGATTTGTTTGGATTACCTCCAAATGTGATTTTGCTTTTGATTTGGTCCTTGGGACAACCCCAATATCTAAGCCTCCCTACAGAATGGCACCACTCGAGCTAGAGGAATTAAAGAAGCAAATACAAGAATTATTAGATAAGGGTTTCATACGACCCAGTGTGTCCCCATGGGGTGCTCCGGTACTATTAGTGAAGAAGAAGGATGGAACATTGAGGCTTTGTATTGATTATAGACAGTTGAATCAGGTGACCATCAAAAACAAATATCCCATACCTAGAATTGATGATTTGTTTGATCAACTGCAGGGTGCACAAGTATTCTCTAAGATTGACCTGAGGTCAGGTTACTATCAGCTAAAGATCAAGGAGGAGGATATTTCGAAAACAGCTTTCAGAACTCGATATGGTCATTATGAATTCTTGGTGATGCCGTTTGGTTTGACAAATGCCCCTGCAGCTTTTATGGAACTAATGAATAGGATATTTCAACCGCTCTTGAATATCTGTGTAATTGTATTTATTGATGACATATTGGTGTATTCAAAGAGTAACCAGGAGCATGAGGAACACTTGAGTGATGTGTTGTCCATACTAAGAGAAAAGAAGTTGTATGCGAAGTTCAGCAAATGTGAATTTTGGTTGAATGAAGTTGCTTTCTTAGGCCATGTGATTTCAGGGAAGGGTATATCTGTTGATCCAAGGAAAATAGAAGCTGTAGTTGAATGGGAAGTACCAACAAATGTAACAGAGGTTAGAAGTTTCTTGGGCATGGCAGGTTATTACAGGAGATTTGTGGAGGGATTTTCTCGAATTGCTCAACCTCTCACCAAACTCACTAAGAAGAATATGAAATTTGTATGGGGCGATGATTGTGAGCAAAGCTTTCAAGAGTTAAAAAGAAGATTGACTAGTGCCCCTATTCTCACTATTCCAAGTGGTAGTGAGGGATTTGTAGTTTATACTGATGCTTCAAGAAAGGGCTTAGGATGTGTTTTGATGCAGGAAGGGAGAGTAATTGCTTATGCTTCTAGGCAACTTAAGGGTTATGAATTGAATTATCCAACTCATGATTTGGAATTAGCAGCAATCATTTTTGCTCTAAAGATTTGGAGACATTATTTGTATGGTCGACAGTTTGAAATCTTTACTGATCACAAGAGTCTAAAATATATTTTCACTCAGAAAGAGCTAAACATGAGGCAGCGAAGATGGATAGAACTTCTGAAGGATTACGATTGTGCCATCCGTTATCACCCGGGCAAGGCCAATGTGGTAACTGATGCACTTAGTAGGAAATCTACAAGTTTTATGGCTAGTCTGGTCGTGAAGCAATGGAAGTTATTAGAAGAAAATTCTGATTTGAAAGCTTTGAGGAAAGAGCAAGACTCGATGATATTGATGGCCTCCATTCAAGTGCAATCTGATCTTATTCAACAAATTAAGAAAGGACAATTACGAGATCCATATTTAATCTACTTGAGGAATGAAGTAGAAAAAGAATTGAAGCCACAATTTCAAGTTTCAAAGGATGGCCTATTGAGATTTGGGGAGAGAGTATGTGTACCAAATGAACCGGATATCAAGAATCAAATCCTAAAGGAGAGTCATACTTCGAAGTACACCATACATCCTGGGAGCACTAAGATGTATAGAGATCTTCAAAGTCATTATTGGTGGGAAGGTATGAAGAAGGAAATTGCAATGTATGTTTCAAAATGTTTGACTTGTCAGCAAATCAAAGTAGAACACCAAAGACCTGGAGGGTTGCTACAACCTTTAGTTATACCTGAATGGAAATGGGAATGTATTATTATGGATTTTGTTTCAGGACTACCCAGAACCTCGAGGAAGCATGATGCTATTTGGGTTATCATTGATAGGTTAACAAAATCTGCACATTTCCTTCCGATTAATATGACTTATTCGCTTGATAGACTTGCAGATTTATATGTTAATGAAATAGTAAGACTTCATGGTATTCCAAAGGAGATCATCTCTGATAGAGACTCCAGATTTCTCTCTAGATTCTGGAGAAGATTACAGGAATCTATGGGCACTAAAGTTAAGTTTAGCACTGCATATCATCTTCAGACCAATGGTCAGTCAGAAAGAACAATTTAAACACTTGAGGATTTGCTTAGAGCCTATGTTATGGATTGGAAAGGTGAATGGGATAAGAATATTTCACTTGTTGAGTTCACGTATAACAATAGTTATCATTCAAGTATTCAGATGGCTCCTTATGAAGCTTTATATGGGCGAAAGTGCATAACACCTATATGTTGGGAGGAAGTTGGGGACAGAAAGTTGTTAGCACCGGACCAGGTACAAGAAACTACCGAGAAAATTCAAGTTATAAGGAAAAGGTTAAAAGCTGCTCAAAGTCGTCAAAAGAGTTATGCCGATAATAGGAGACGAGATATTGAGTTTGAAATCGGAGATTTTGTATTCTTAAAAGTCTCCCCTTCCAAAGGCATTATAAGGTTTGGGAAGAAAGGAAAGTTAAGCCCAAGATTTATTGGACCTTTTGAGGTTCTTGAGAGGGTTGGTTCTGTCGCTTACAGGATTGCCTTACCACCAGCATTGAGCCATGTCCATGATATATTTCATGTCTCGATGATTAGAAAGTATATGTATGACCCTTCTCACATCATTAAGTATGAGCTGGTGGAGTTCGATAAAGATTTATCCTATGTGGAAGAGCCTATTCAGATTATTGATAAGAAAGAAAAAGTCCTAAGGAATCGGGTCATCCCACTGGTTCAAGTAAATTGGAGACATCATTCTAGAGAAGAGACAACTTGGGAGCTAGAAGAGGAAATGAAAAAGGTGTATCCTCGTCTTTTCATCGAATAGAGGTACGATAAATTTAGAGGACTAAATTTTTCTTTTAAGGGGGGGAGAGTGTAACACGCCTCATTTCCGAATGTTCGTATAAATTTCTGGTGATAACGTAAGCATCTATTTTAATTGACAAAAGAAATAGAGTATGAATCAGAGGTAACTTATTTCTAAGATTTGGGAGATCTGTTCAAAAAAAAAAGAGAAAAGAAAGAATCTGAGGACCTATATGTAAACCCTAAGGACCTAATCGTGAATATGATAAAAACAAGGACTAAACTGCAAAATGCACCAAATGACAAATTCCACCGCTTAAGCCTCTCTGCCTTCGTTCTTAAGGAAGCAGAGGAGGCAGCTCGTGGGTGATTAGGGAAAGAAAGAAAGAAAGAAAGAAAGAAGAAGAAGAAGAAGAAGAAGAAGAAGAGAAAGAAAATTGGGGCTTTTAGGGTTCTTGCTTTAATCTTGTCATTTCGGGTCAAAATTTCCAAAGGCAAGTGTTCTAACCCCATCCTACAGCAGTATTAGACTCTGTTTTTATGTTGATTCAAAATAAATTGGAAGATTTCTATTTAGAAACTGATATGTCTCTCCTTGGACATAAAACCATGGATTCTGAAAGTTTTTTTTTTCGGTAAACTGACCCCTAAGCACTGTTTCAGCTATAAGTTTTAGTACAGAATGAGGATTCAGGCAGGAACTATTTTTGTTTGAAATTAGACTCATATATATTTCTTTTGACACCAATTTTGTAGATTTTGGACACCGAATACTTACCCAAAAATTTGTTTCAAAAGAGCCTATAGACGCTGTAAAACAGAGTTCAAGATTTCTGACCTTTCGATACTAAAACGCCTATAACTCCCTGTTGAAAATTCTGGTTTGTACCAAACTGATTTTATTTGAAACTAGACTTGAAATTCTCTCTTTTGACATATAGTTTGAAAATTTTGGAGTTCAATTGCCCACCCTATCGTCTGTTGAATCCGACCTTATAAATTCTGCAAAACAGTGATTGTGATTTTGACCTTGTGTTACCAAATCAGAGGTAACTCTGTGTTGGGAGCCCTGTTTCATATGAAATCTGTTCCATCCGAATATAGATTGATATATGGTTCGACCATAGCCTTCTTATGGGTATTGGAGCATAATTGTTATTCTGAAATATTTGTTTGATGTGCCATTGGAATTCTGTCCGAAATCGAGCTTTGGTCGATTTCGCGTATTCTGTTCCATTTCCTTTGGATACTTGAATTCGCCTAATCTTCTTATTGGAATTGAGCTGATTATGATTGATTGGAATCCCTGTACACTCTTGCTTTCATTTCTTTCCTAAAATGAATACTTTTGTGAGAGATTTGTTCCTTGCATCACACTGCTTTTGAAAAGGCACATGTACGTTTGGTTGCTCTGCGTGTGCTTCCGTTATATGCTACTTATTGTTGAAACTGCCTTCTTGTACTCTGGTGTGTGGGATTGTCTGGACCTTTGCCAGAAATGGTAAAGGGTATGCGCTGATTTGCCCGCTTTGTGGGGTCCCGCTTTGTGGGATATTCTGGTATGCGCTTATTTGCCCGCTTTGTGGGGTCCCGCTTTGTGGGATATTGCTTAGAGCCTGTGATGCTCTGCCGGCCCCCTTTGACTTCACCTAGACGTGGGTGGATGGAGCTCCCAGACGTGGGAGACTTTTGTCAGGTGGTCATTCAGAAATGGATGAATCACATTCTGACTGAGATCCCACTACACCCTCTATATGTTTGATATGACATCCAGAGTTTTGGTGAGTTATTTCTGTTCGTGCTCTGGATAGTTATGATATGATTGCAACGTCAAGGACGACGTTTGAGCTTCTGTACGACATATGAGTTTGATATGCTCTGAAATGCTTCATTCACTGCTGATTTTGCTTCGTAATGTTCCCTATGTCGTTGATGTGATTTGGAACATTTTATATGCCATTGATAAGCTCCGATATGTCTCCTTTGTTTCTGATATGCTCCAATTACTCTATGCCCCATCTGTCAGGAACCAAATATGTATGATTAAAAAGGACAATTATGATTCTGCTCCTAATGATATTATGTATACGAAATCGTATATTCTGCTTTGTGTTTGAAACTGCATCTCTTTGGAAATTGTACTATTTTGATATGGATATGTTAGTCACTTGCTGAGCTCTTTATACTCACCCCATTTGTTGATAAATTTTTCAGGATAGCGTATCGCTTGCTTAAATGTTAAGAATGGGCTGAGGCAGTGGAAGGTTTAGAAGACGTTGGGCAGAACTTTTATTAGCATATATGTAGTTGTGTATAAGCTACGTTGCATCTAATGAAATGTGACTATGAATCTAAACCTGTGGATTTTGTGTAAGTTAAAGGATCCCTCATGTATAGGGTTTTGGAATGTTAAATTAAATTCGTGTAATGATATGAACTTATGGTAAATCGATGATTGTGGTGACTGCATAGATTTCCCCACTTGTGGATTTATATTGTGGTTTTTATTTTGATGAGTTGAGTTCAGATTGTATAAATTATCGAGTGATGTGTGCTATGTTTATGAATTGCACAGGGTTATGAATTGATAGATTATAGAAGTAAAATTTTTGATCTGAATGTTTTCTTAGTGACCTCAAATGTGTGTTTGGATCCTGGGTTAGTTGTGGCGAAAAAAAAAAAAAATTTAAATATCATGGATATTTTTAGGGGCGTGACACCCTCGGATTTCTTCCAGCGGACTCCCAGTAGGCTCTCGATCTTCTGGCGAGTTCAGTCAGTAGCCGAACCTTCTCGATGATCTTCGTGAACCTCCGACGATCTCTTCGGCAGACTTTCGAAAACTCCAACAAGTCCCCGATTTCTTCTCGGTTGGTTCCGGTAGCATCCCCGACGAAACTTCGGACTCTTGAACACCCATCGAACTTGACTCCGGTAGACTTGCTTTATGTCTTCAAGCTATCATAGTTAATCCTATATATGTAAAACAAAACTTTGATCAAGAATATTAATACAAAGCATTAATCAAGTTGTTTGACATGTCATTGGTCCTACGACGCTTCGTCCGATTCTTCGGTGCATTGTCCTCTCTTGCGGCCTATTGCCTAATCGGCCAGTTGACTCCGCAATTCCGATATCCTTGGTGTAATACCTGCTCTTCTTGGCCCGATGCCCAAATCCACGGCCCGAAGCCTTCTATCGATATGTTGACCGATCCACCGGCTCGATGTCCAATCTTCTGATATGTTCCTCCGGCATAACATGATTTTTCTGCTTTAATTGTCTCATTCTGATCGAAGCATCCCATGTCACTAAAAATGCAGATTAAATCATAAACACATATCAAGTGGTTTCATCATCAAAATACGAGATTCAACAATCTCCCCCTTTTTGATGATGACAACAACTTGATGACGGAGTTAACCTTAACTCCCAGAGTTTAAACAAACTCCCCCTATCAATATGCCGTATTGATAGAAACTCTTAGATTAAAAAATCCAAGCAATATGTCATGATCAAATCATGACCTCAACATACTTCTCTCCCTTTGTCATCAATAAAAAGGAGAAGTTCCAACTCTTATGTGTTTAGAAATATCTAAGTTCAATACATTGCATGAAAAAACATAGTATCAAATTTTATCATCATGCAATCTAGCGATTAAAGATGTGTAAGTTTAGCATGTTTGGTTTTCTTGAGATAGCAACCGATTGCTTCTCTTACTACTAGCTAGCAATTTTCACGATATGTAAGTTGCAAGCTAGCAAATTTTTGCTTCCTTTACAATATTTGAGCTAGCAATTTTGCTTCCATAGCAAGTTAGCATATTTTGCATTTTGAGATAGCAACTATTTTCTTCTCTTTAGACTACAAGCTAGCAATTTTTATGATATATAGGTTTTACTACATACAAGCTAGCAAAAAAATTTCGAAAGCAAATACAAGATAGCTTTCTTGTGTAAGCTCATGATTCTTGCTTCCTATTGCAATGTGCAAGTTGCAAGTTTTGCTTTTTTTGCAATGTGTAAGTTTCCAAATTTTGCATCTTGAGCTAGCAATATTTCTCCCCCTTTGTCATTGTCAAAAAGAAAAGAAGAATACAGTTTTGTAGTTCTTTTTTCTTTTACAACGATTTCAAAATCATGACAAAGGATGAATAATCAAGTTATGAATGTCAAGACAATTTTTCATCATGAATATTTTATCATTGCATGCATCATTATCATAAGTTGAAGTATTATAAGCATAATATCATATCATCATTCATAATTACATTAATGTTTCAATATAGCAATTTCTTCTCAAAATGTGTAACTTAGCACTCATTGCTTCTCTTGAGATTTACAAGCTAGCTAGCAAGCTAGCAAAATTTGCTCCCCCTATGTCATTATCAAATAGAATGGAATAACAATACAATAGTATAATTCATTTCCCTTTACTATAATCTTCAAATCATGACAAGGGTTAAGTATCAATCTTATTTGTGCATCATTATATTTTTAAATTAAAATATACATATTTTCAAAAACCTTATATTTCATTCATGTATGATATTGAATAAATCGATCAACATTATGAGGATATAATACATAATACTAAAATTTTTAACTATTTATCAATATTTTGATCATGATACCAAACATTCATCATTTAGAGCATTCATGATACAAAATATTAAATCAACATTTATAATAAATCATTTTAGAAACAACTTATAGTAATTTTAAATCATGATTTACATCACATGCAATACATCATATCATAATTAGAAAGCACAAGTATTGTGTGCATCATTGCAAATCATAAATGTTTCATATCATGATGGTATCAACTTGTCAAATTATATCCTACAATGCATGATCATAACTTCTCCCCATTTGTATTTCATGCATAATTTCATTCCATCACATTAGGAATATAAAAAAAAAATTTGGTGATGAGATATTACTTCATGAATACAATAAAATTCATATAGCATATCATGGTTTATTAGAATTCGTCTTCTTTTTGGTAAATAGCAAAAAAAATAGTAGGAGAGCAAGATCTGAATTCATTCATATCAAATATTCAATCATCAAAATCATGATTCATCTAGAAAATTCTCCTCTTTAAATATTCAAAGAGAGAATCATGATGAACATTCTTGATTTACATAAAGTTTCAAAACATAATTATCAAGATCATGAATACTAAAAAGACTATGAAACATTTCGACAAATCTCCTTTTAAATAGAAAACAATCTTGATTCATTCAATAGAAAATTCAAATTATAAATATGAGAAATCAAGATCATGATTTCAATAAAATCTATTAAATTCAAATCATTTTCATAATCCATGAGATTCATAAAAATAATACAAATGGATTCATCAAAGTCAATAAGATAGAGAAAAAGAATTTTCAAGAAAAATACTTCTCTCTATTTAGTTGTTTCATACAAGCATGCCTTTGTCCTTTTTGTGCCATATATATATATATATATATATATATATATATATATATAATCAATCATTTAGGATCGAAAATAAATTTTGTCATAAAAACCATCAAGACTCCAATCATTATCTCAATCTATACATCTTGAGAACAATAAATTTGCACTATAGACAATCTCATATTTTATCATTCAAGCTAGCATATAATTTTGCAATTAGCAAGCTAACAATTTCCTTTTTCTTTTATAACAGTGATTCAATCATATCATGCAATTAATATATCCTAATTACAAAGGGTATTGAATCATAAAGAAAATCAATTTATGCATAAAATGTTCCAAGCATCAAGGTACATTTTCTTAAATTGTGGGTATTAAAAAATCAAGAGAAAATAGCTTAATTATTCATTTTGAAAAATGTTCTCTTTGATAAAATGAGAGAATCATGATTAACAATCTTGATTTATAAAATGACTACTCAAGTTATAATTCTGAAAATCAAGAGAAACCAAGATTCATTTTAACAAATCTCCTCTTAGATAAATAATGTAAAGAATTCTTAGGAAATCATGAAAAATATAGAATTCATTCAATCTTATAAGAGAACAAAACATTAATTCATGCATATAGAATCTTGACTTAAGCATAAGAAATCTTAATTTATAAATTTAAAAAAAAAGCAAGATAAAGCCCATTTAAATCATCAAATCAAGATTATTTTCAAGACATTCACAAAAGTGATACAAATAGATTTATTAGTTTCCCTTTTTGATAAAGTCGAAAAATTAAATTTTTTAAGAAGAAACCTTTCCACTTTTTACTTGTTTTAATTCATGTGATTTATTTCATTTATGCCAAATAAAAACATGTATCATGTTTAAAACCGAAAGTGTAAGATTTATTACAACAAATATCAATAAGGCACTTTTATTATGGTAAAAATCAATAATCCGTAAATCGTAAGATTCATCATGCATAATTTCGAAATTTGTTAAGCATAATCATTATGCATGACACTAAACCATAGTTTTAAAATGTTTAATATTTTCATTACACAATTTCATCAATATGCAATGATTTTATGAACATAATTTTAAATGATTCTTATAGATAACTAAAACTTCTTTAGTTTTAATTTATATGATTGACTTTATCTTAGCATGCTCAAATTTTATTCTTATGTCAAAAACATACATTATGTTTGAAAACCAAAGAAAAGATTAAAAAAAAATAAAAATCATTAAGCCTTTCATTCAAAAGTCATGCATCATCATTAAGCATGATATTAAATTTCTCAATATTTTCATAAAGCATGGTTTCAATCAAAATCGGAAATCATCAAAATACACATTCTTACTTCTCAAGCACATACATAAGATTAATCTTACTAGGTGTACAATCATTAGATTTATATCTAACATTTTATTCCTAAAACATGCAATTATCAAAATTTTGAGCATGATCATATTTTTACATTTTTATTTTAAAAAAAATCATGAAAGGTATCATGTAATTTTGAAGTAAATTGGGGGGATTTCGATTACCTCATCATTGAAAGTGGTTAAGGTATAGTATGCCATCTCGCCTTTCTTGATTTTCTCCTTGTCTTCGAAGGAGCTCGATTTATCCCAATTCTTATTCTTTTTCTTGCGTTCAAAGCAAGCAGTTCTGTTCTTTTCGTTCTTAAATTTTTGTTTCATTAACTTTTTAAATTTCTTAGTGAATTCAAGTTCACCATCACTTGAGCTTATGCTCGAGAGGTCTTCATGTGTTCTATGTCCCAAATCCTTCCTGTCATTTGGAAGGTTGTTCTCGAGTTCCCTTTTTGTTACATTGTTCATTTCGTAGGTCATTAGAGACTTAATAAATTCTTCGAGAGGAAATGTTTTAAGGTCCTTGGCCTCTTGAATGGTTGTAACTTTTGGATCCCAACTTTTTGGAAGGGATCTTAAGATTTTAGTGACTAGTTCAAAGTTAGAAAAACTTTTACCAAGAGCTTAGAGTCCATTGATGACATACATGAAACGGGTGTACATGTCTCCGATGGACTCACTTAGTTTCATCCGGAAAAGTTTGTAAGAATGCACAAGAATGTTGATTTTGGACTCTTTCACTTGGCTAGTGCCTTCCTAAGTGACCTCAAGAGTTCTCTAAATATCAAAAGCCGAATCACAAATCGAAACGTGATTAAATTCATTTTCGTCAAGTGCGCAATATAAGGCATTTATAGCCTTTGTGTTTAAGGCAAAAACTTTCTTCTTCGATTCATCCCATTCGCTCATCGGAAGAGAAGATTTTTGAAATCCATTTTCGATAATATTCCAAAGCTCGAGATTCAACGAAAGTAAGAAAACTCTCATTCGAGTTTTCCAATAAGTGTAGTCCGTCCCATTGAAAAAGGGAGAATGAATGAGAAAGTGACCCTCTTGAAAGCCGTAAAGAGCCATTTCTATTTGGGTGTTAAACCAAAGTAGAAAACCATGGCTCTGATACCAATTGTTAGGATCAGAGCGGCACTAAGAGGGGAGGGGTGAATTAGTGCAGCGGATTAAAACTCGTAAGTTTGAAAATGATTTCGTAAATGCGTAGAGATTTCGATTCGACAATGAATGACTTGGTGAAAGTAGCTTGAGTAAAGTGAGAAGATAAAAAACCGAAAGCTTGCTACTAGGTAAATAATGGTTTAAGAAAGGTAAACACTCACACATTCAAGGAACACACCAATTTAAAGTGGTTCGGTCAAAATGACCTACATCCACTTGCGAAGCCTTCTTCGATGAGGCTCCCAACTTCCACTAGCAAATCACTTTGAAGGGGAAGGACAAATACTCCTCTTACAACTTTTACAAGTGGTTCACACTCTTACAAATTTTCAACGAAAATGAAGGAGGTGAACACTCAAGCAATTGAAAATAAGGCTTACTAAAAACTTTATAAAGGCTTTTGTCTCAATTTATTGCTACTCAAAAAGTTATATTCTCTACTAAGAATTGAGGGGTATTTATAGGCCCCAAGAGGATTCAAATTTGGGCTCCAAATTTTGAATTCTCTTGGGTTCCCGATGCTGGCGGTGCCACCGCCTGTTAGTGTCTGACATTAACAATGTACTGGCGGTGCCACTGCCTAGTCCGGCGATGCCACCGCCCGACCTCTCGGGTTCTGGGCGGTTCTACCGCTCAGTCCAGCGGTGCCACCGCTCAGTTCTTTGATTCCAAGCGGTGCCACTGCCTAATCTGGCGGTGCCACCGCCTAGACTTTTTCAACTCACTGGTTGGGTTCCAAACTTGGCCCAAACCAGTCCGAACTTGGGCCCAATTGGCCCATAACCAGGATATAGGATTATTCCTTAATCTTAACCCTAATTACTTGTAACTACGCAACTGAAAACATAGTCCTAAGCAAGTTTTTAATCGGCAAACATCGTGTCTTCTTCCGGTGAGCTTTCCAGCGATCTTTCGGTGGACTTCCGATACACCCTCGGATTTCGTCCGGCGGACTCCTAGTAGGCTCCCGATCTTATGACGAGTTCAGCGAGTAGCCGAACCTTCTCGGTGTTCTCCGCGAACCTCTAACAATCTCTTCGGCAGAATTTTGAAAACTTTGACATGTCCTCGATTTCTTCTCAATTGGTTCCAGCAACATCTTCGATGAAACTTCGGACTCTTGAACACCCATCGAACTTGACTTCGGTAGACTTGCTTTATGTCTTCAAGCTATCGTAGTTAATCCTGCACATATAAAATAAAACTTTGATCGAGAAAATTAATACAAAGCAATAATCAAGTTGTCCGGCATGTTATTGGTCCTACGACGCTTCGTTCGATTTTTCGACGCATCGTCCTCTCTTGTGGCCTATTGCCCAATCGGCCAGTTGACTCCACAACTCCGATATCCTTGGCGCAATACCTGTTCTTCTTGGCCCGATGCCCGAATCCACGGCCTGAAGCCTTCTGTCGATACGTCGACCGATCCACCGGCTCGACGTCCAATCTCCTAACATAGTTCCTCCGGCATAACATGATTTTTCTACTTTAATTGTCTCATTCTGATCGAAGCATCCTGCATCACTCAAAACACAGATTAAATCATAAATATATATCAAGTGGTTTCATCATCAAAATATGAGATTCAATAATTGGTACTAAATGGGTCTTTAGAAACAAGCAAAATGAATTTGGTATCGTGGTTAGAAACAAAGCTAGATTAGTAGCCAATGGTTTCAACCAAGAAGAAGGTATCGATTATAAAGAAATCTGCACTCCTGTAGCAAGATTAGAAGCCATAAGGATGCTCCTTTCCTATGCTAGTTGTAATAATTTAAAGTTATTTCAAATGGATATTAAAAGTGCTTTTCTTAGTGGCTTTATTTCCGAAGAAGTTTATCTTGAACAACCTCCCGGATTTGAGAATAATAAATTTTTGATTCATGTGTTTAAATTAACTAAAGCTTTCTATGGATTAAAACAAGCCCCAAGGGCTTGGTATGAGAGACTTACTTTCTTTCTTATCCAAAATAATTTCTCTAACGACAAGGTCGATACTACATTGTTTATTAAAAATTTTAAAAATAATTTTCTTATTTTTTAAATTTATGTTGATTCTTGTTTTTCAAATTTATATTGATAATATAATTTTTGGTTATACAAATGAATCCTTATGCGAATCATTTGCCAAGAGTATGAGCCAAGAATTTGAAATGAGTTTAGTGGGTGAACTAACTTTCTTTTTAGGCTTACAAATCAAACAGCTAAGTGATGGTATCTTTCATAGTCAAACAAAATATGTATTAGACTTACTGAAATGGTTTAATATGGATAGTTCAAAGGTTATCAATACTCATATGAGTATCTCCACTAAGTTAGACATTGACGAAAGTAGAGAAAGCTTTGATAAAAAAAATTATAGGCGTATGATTGGTATTTTACTATACCTCACCGCAACTAGACCGGACATCATGTTTAGCATAGGACTTTGTGCTAGATTTTAATATAATCCTAAGTTATCTCATCTTAAAGCATTTAAAAGAATTCTTAGATATCTTAAAGGAACTACTAATCTAGGATTATGGTATCCAAAATCTGAAAACTTTAAATTAATTGCTTATGCTGATGCGGATTTTGCTGGATGTAGAATAGATATAAAAAGCATATCCGGAACATGCCAATTCTTAGGTCATGCATTTATCTCTTGGTCTTCCAAAAAACAAAACTTGGTTGCACTATCTACGACCAAAGCCGAATACATAGCGGCTAATGCATGTTGTGCACAAGTTGTATGGATGAAAAATATGTTAGAATATTATAGAATTTATCTTAAGAATATTTCAATAAAATTTGATAACATAAGTGTAATATGTTTAACAAAAAATCTCATTCAATATTCTAGAACTAAACATATTGGCATTAGGCATCATTTTGTAAGAGTTCATGTTAATAACCATGATATATCTTTAAAGTTTATTAATACAAAACATTAATTTGCCGATATCTTTACAAAACCTTTAAATGAAGAACAAATTGATTTTATTAAAAGAGAGTTAGGTATATTAAATTATCCGAATGCATGAGTTTGTTGTATATCTTTTCTTGATTTTCTTGATTTTTTTTAAAGCCTTAATGAAATCTAGAATATCAATTTACTTGGTATCAAATTTATTTGATACCCTTGCTCCATCACATAATGATTTTTGATACACATAATTGTTAGGATCGGAGCGGCACTAAGAGGGGGGGGGGGTGAATTAGTGCAGCGGATTAAAATTTAGGTTTCGACAAAGCTTTTGATACGATAAAAACCGAACTTGAAAGGCTTAACTTGAACACGTGTTCGTAAAGATATGCAGTAAAGGTAATGAGGAAATAAAGCACGTAAGAAGGTTTGCAGTAATGTAAATAGCAATAATAAAATGCAAACTAGAGGTCACGCCGATTTTAAAGTGGTTCGGTCAAATGACCTACATCCACTTGCGAGGCCCTCTTCGATGAGGCTCCCACCTTCCACTAGCAAATCTCTTGAAGGGGAAGGGCAAATACCCCTCTTACAACTTTTTACAAGCGAATTGAAAATAAGACTTACTAAGACTTTTCTAAGACCTTTCTCTCAATCAATTGCTTCTCAAAAAGTTATAATCTTAGCTGAGAATTGAGGGGTATTTATAGGCCTCAAGAGGATTCAAATTTGGACTCCAAAATTTAAATTCTCTTTGGTTCCCGATGTTGGCGGTGCCACCGCCTGTCAGTGGCGGTGCCACTGCTTGTCAGTGTCTGACACTAATAGTGTACTGGCGGTGCCACCGCCCAGCCAAGCGGTACCACCGCTTGGCTCTCGGGTGCTGGGCGGTGCCACCGCCCAACCAGGCGGTGCCACCACCTGGCTCTCGGGTGCTGGGCAGTGCCACCGCCCAGTCTGGCGGTGCCACCGCCAGACCCTTCGGTTCACAGGTTGGGCTTTAAGTTCAGCCCAAACCAAGTCTAATTTTGGGCCCAGTGGCCCGTAACCAGGATATAGGATTATCTTTTAATCCTAATCCTAATTACATGTGAACTACATAACTAAAAACATCCCAAGCAAGTTTTCAACCGCGAACGTCGAGTCTTGTTCCGACGAGTTTTCCGATGAACTTCCGGTGGACTTCCGATATGCCCTCGGATTTCTTCCGACGGACTCCCAATAGGCTCCCGATCTTGTGACGACTTCAACGAGTAGCCGAGCCTTCTCGGTGATCTCTGTGAACCTCCGACGATCTCTTTGGCAAACTTTTGAAAATTCTGATAAGTTCCCGATTTCTTCTCGGTTGGTTCCGGCAGCATCTCCGACGATTCTTCGGACTCTTAAATGTCCATCGAGCTTGACTCCAGTATTCTTGCTTTATATTTTCTAGTTATCGTAGTTAATCCTGTACTTTTAACTCAATAATATGGATTAGATCAATTAACCCATCAATTGATTTTATCATCAAAATCCGAGATTCAACAATCTCCCCCTTTTTATGATGACAATCAATTGATGACGGAGTTAAACATAACTCCCCCGATCTATATGCCATATTATGAGAAGATAAAAACACTTGAATTCCATCCCATTGAATTCAAGCATAAACCGATAAGTTCTAACTGTTGAACTTATCATTATTCTCATTAAGCATAAGTAAATACGAAACTTCGATGAAAATCATTTTCGAGTCGAATGATAAGGGACGATTTTTACTATGATTGGAGATAAAGATTTTCAACATGAATTTCATGATATAGATGTAAGGCATGCTTTCAATATGATCAATCAATCTTGCGATATTCTCAAAGATTTTGCAAGGCATATAAGACATTCATATCACACAAGCTTTTGCAATTCATATAAGTCATGCTATCAAAATGGTACAAGTCATCACTTTTTCTCCCCCTTTGTCATCAACAAAAAGGAGATGAGACTTTAAAGTACACAATTTGTGATCATAAAATCATTAGAGAAAGAATTCAGCATTAAGATTAATCATTCAAATTTGCCAAAAATATTTATCCAGAATTCATCTAAAAAAAAATCAGCATTCATCCAGAAACAAATCAGCATATATCCAGAATTTTTAAAAATACATCTAAAAAGAAGGTTTAGTTTTTGTTCAAAAGATGACAAGCTTCGAACTTGATATTAAGAGTAAACAGAACAGAATAAAAAGATACATCAATTAATCCTTAGGAGGTAATCCATAGTGCTGATACATAACATCTATTTTTTGATTCATTTGTTGTAGTTCCTTCAAAATTTTAATTTGCTGGTGTTGAATTTGTTCTTGCTGTAATTTGAGTTGGTCTTGTTGGAATTTGATCTGAGACAGTTCTACCATAATGAGTCCTTCAAAGGATGAAACAGGAGCTGAAGGTGTTGCGCCAAAGGTACTAGGAGGAGAAGATTCATTTCCCCTAAGAATTGGTGTTTTTGGGTGTTCTACTGGTGGAGGAATAGGATCAGTCCTTCTAGGTTGCCTTACCCATATTCCATTATTAAATGTGCACATAAGTCTTTTCAGTAGATTTTTATTGATGATGTTATATCTATCACTTTGAATTGTTTCTTCATCGGGTGGGATACAAATGTCATAGGCAAGAAGAAATCTAGTGATTAACCCCCCATATGACAACATAGTATCTTTAGCTATAATATCCTACATGTGTTGCCGTATTGAGTATCCAAAATAGTTATGTTGACCGGTCATAATCCAATACATGATGCTTATCTCTATTAGACTCATTTCATCAAGATGAAATTGCTTAGGGAATAGTATGCTTGTTATGATATGATGAAGAATCTTAGAGTTAAAAGGTAGTAAGTGTTCGCAACTCTTGGGTATTATTCCGAGGTCCGAGTTTGCAAAAATATTTTCGACAGCTTCGGTGTAAGTTGCTCTGATTATATTAACATCCCATTTACCTCTAAAATAGCAGCCCCTATCTTTTTCAGTGATTCCAATTAGTTCACAAATAGTATTATCAGAAATGCTAATTTGTGTTCCTAAAAGGTAAGTACTTAGGCTATCGTTATCTGCCCATAAGTTTGCATAAAAGAGCCTAACTAACCTAGGAGAAATTGGTTCATCTATTTGTAGGAGAGGTAGGCCCTCTAGATGAGCAAACCACCTAATGGGTTCTAAGTCTCCTAGTTCATCGAGATCAAC
Source organism: Musa acuminata AAA Group (assembly GCF_036884655.1). NCBI lineage: Eukaryota > Viridiplantae > Streptophyta > Magnoliopsida > Zingiberales > Musaceae > Musa > Musa acuminata. The sequence goes on from NC_088340.1 coordinate 16,023,080, forward strand.
GTGTTTACCCTTATGGATACATCTTGTTTCAAATTTTGGAAACCTAAGGGCCTCTTCTTTGGATCTAAAAAGATCGTGGTCATATGAATCTCCTTCAATCCTTTTCCCTTTTGATCTCTTAGAAGCCATATCTAGACAAGATGATAGAAAAAAATATATAAAATTGTAATGAGTAGGTAAAATAAGAAGAGGAAGGAAATATTTTACCTTATGTAGTGTTTCTTGGAGGATGGAGAGCTTGGACCAATAAGAATCCCTCTCCAAAACTTCTAGAGGTTAGAATGAGAGTTAGGAAGGTTTTTGGGAGAGTTTGAGGGACCCCTTCACGGGTTGGGGGCGGTGTCATCGCCAGCCCTAACCCTTCGGTATTTAAAGGGTGTCTCAGGCGGTGCCACCGCTTGGTGCCCGAGCGCTCAGGCGGTGCTACCGCCGGTTTTGGCGGTGCCACCGCTAGCGTGCTGTGGAAGAAGAAAAAAAAAAAAAATCCTTTCTTCCCCCTTTTGTTTTTCAGAGATGTTTGACTCAAGATAGGTTAAGATAATGAGTTGTACTTCAATATGTCATTTTAAATCGAAGGAGAATGATGAAGTCAAATCCATAGAAGAACGGAAAAGGATGAGACATTTTACGAAAAATATATTCAAACAAGCTTATTTTCAGGGATAATTTAACATGCCTAGTTCCCTTCTAATGAATTCAAATTGGTCTTCATTTAAGGCTTTTGTAAAAATATCTGCCAAATGATGCTTTGTGTCAATAAATTCTAAAACAACATTATTGTTAAGGACATGATCGCGTATAAAATGATGCCTAATATCGATATGCTTAGTTCTAGAGTGCTGAATTGGATTTTTGGTAAGACATATGGCACTAGTATTATCACATTTTATGGGAACGTTTTTGAAGTGAATTCCATAGTCTTCTAATGTATTTTTCATCCAAACAACATGTGCACAGCATGCACTTGCAGCAATGTATTCGGCTTCTGCCGTAGATAGTGCAACTGAATTTTGTTTCTTGGAAGTCCAAGAAACAAGTGCATGTCCTAAAAATTGGCATGTTCCGGTTGTACTTTTTCTATCTATCCTGCATCTGCCAAAATCGGCATCTGCATAAGCTATTAAATCAAAATTTTCAGATTTTGGATACCACAATCCTAAATTTGGAGTTCCTTTAAGATACATAAATATTCTTTTAACACTCTTAAGATGAGATAATTTATGATTAGATTGAAACATAGTGCAAAGTCCTACACTAAACATAATATCCGATCTAGTCATGGTGAGGTAGAGTAGACTACCTATCATTCCCCTATATGTTTTTTTATCGAAATTTTCACTATTTTCATCCATATCTAACTTAGTCGAAGTACTCATAGGGGTGCTTATTGCTTTTGAATTATCCATGTTAATTCGTTTTAACAATTCTAATGTATATTTAGATTGGTTAAGAAATATACCATCACTAAGTTGTTTGATTTGTAATCCTAAAAAGAAAGTTAATTCACCCATTAAACTCATTTTAAATTCATGACTCATACATTTGGCAAATGATTCACATAGTGATTAATCCGAAGAGCCAAAAATAATATCGTCAACATAAATTTGCACAATAAGAAAATTATTTTCAAAATGTTTGATAAACAATGTAGTATCAACCTTGCCTTTGATAAAATTATTTAAAATAAGAAATGAACTAAGCCTTTCATACCAAGCTCTAGGAGCTTATTTCAAGCCATAGAGAGCCTTAGTCAATTTGAATACATGATTAGGAAGAAGAGAATTTTTAAATCCGGGAGGTTGTTCGACATATACTTCTTCGGACATAAAACCATTCAAGAAGGCACTTTTGATGTCCATTTGAAACAGTTTAAAATAATTACTACTAGCATAGGCAAGGAGCATCCTAATGGCTTCTAATCTTGCCACAGGAGTGAAGGTTTCTTCGTAGTCGATACCTTCTTCTTGGTTGAAACCTTTGGCCACTAATCTAGCCTTGTTTTTAACCACGATACCATTTTCGTTTTGCTTGTTTCTAAAGATCTATTTAGTACCAATGACTAAATGGTCAGTGGGTCTAGGAACAAGCTTCCATACCTTATTCCTCTCAAATTGATTTAATTCCTCTTGTATTGCAATAACCTAAAAATCATCTTTTAAGGCCTCGTCAATGCATTTAGGTTCGATTTGAGAAAGGAAGGCGGTGTTAGCACAAAAATTCTTGAAAGAGGAACGAGTTTGAACCCCTTTTGATGTTTCTCCTATAATTAGCTCCTTTGGATGAGTATCTATATACTTCCATTCCTTGGGTAAGGAAATTTCGGAAGAAGGTGCATCCAAGTTGCTATTTTGAGGAGAGGGTTCATTTTAAGTTCAAATTATCAAAATCAAGATCATCATCAAAATCATTTTTCTTTAAATCAGAAATTTCATTAAAAACTACATGAATAGATTCTTCTATTACTAAGGTTCTTTTGTTAAAAACCTGAAAAGCCTTAGAAACGGAAGAGTAACCAAGAAAGATGCCTTCATCGGATTTAACATCAAATTTTCCTAAGGCATCCCTTTCATTCAAAATAAAGCATTTACAACCGAAAACTTTAAAATAGGAAATATTTGGTTTTTTGTTATTCCATAATTCATAGGGAGTTTTTGATAGGGATGGTCTTATTAGGACCCTATTCATGATGTAGCAAGTCGTATTCACGGCTTCAACCCAAAAATACTTGGGTATACTATGTTCATTTAACATCGTTCTTGCCATTTCTTGTAGGTTTCTATTTTTTCTTTCAACTACTCCATTTTGTTGAGGATTCCTCGGAGTGGAGAAGTTGTGATTGTATCCATTAACTTCACAAAAATTTTGAAAGTCACGATTTTGAAATTCGCCACGGTGATCACTCCGAATTGATGAAATCATGAAGCCTTTTTCATTTTGAGTGAGTTTACAAAATTTAGAGAAACACTTGAAACAATCACTTTTGTGAGCTAAGAAATAGGTCCAAGTGTATCTAGTATAGTCATCCATAATTACAAACGCATATTTGCTTCCTCCTAGACTTGTCATGTCAATTGGTCCAAATAAGTCCAAATGAATCAATTGTAATGGTCTAGTGTTGTTAATTTGAATTTTTGGTTTGAAACTAGTTTTTATTGTTTACCTAGTTGACATGCATCACATACTTTGTCCTTAATAAACTTCATACTTGGAATTCCTCGTACTAATTCTCTAGATGAGATCTTAGATATTAGTTTCATGCTTGCATGGCCTAGTCTCCTATGCCAAAGCCAAGCATCATCATTTAAAGCGGAGAAGCACATTTCATTACTTAGTTCATCAAGGTTGATGGTGTAGACATTATTTTATTTTAATGCAATCATAGTTATGTTATGGTTTGGTTTTTCAATAATACACACATTTGATTCAAATCTAACGATATAACCTTTATCGCATAATTGACTAATACTCAAGAGATTATGTTTCAATCCATCAACTAGTAAGACATCATCAATAGAAAATTTTAATTTGTTACCTATGGTTCCCTTGTCAATGATTTTACCTTGGTTGTTGTCTCCGAAGGTGACGTATCCTTCTTCTTTGCTAGTGAGCATAGAGAAATGAGATGGATCTCCAGTCATATGTCTTGAGCATCCACTATCGAGATACCATCTCTTGCTCCTAGCTTGTGATGGTGTATGTTTCTACAAGAAGGGATTATTTTTAGGTACCCATTTTCTTTTGGGTGCCTTAAAAACTGATCTGACTTGTTTATCATATTGCATAGAATTGATCATAGTTCCTTTAGGAACCCAAATTAGTTTGTTCGAACTAATTTTCTTGAATGGACATTTATAAGTTTTATGTCCATATTTGTAACAAAAGTTGCAATTGCTTTGGTGCCGAACATTAAGACAGGGCCTTTAATGATGGTGGTTGGATTTTAGTGAGGACTTTTCACAAATCTGATTCCACTTCTTTTAGGAACGTGACCCTTATTTGTAAGGATCATGTTCAAAGACTTACTACCAACCTCAAATTTCTTCAAGGTGTCCTTAAGTAGCAAGTTCCCCTTTTGGAGATTTTCTAGATCATGGCATTTTATACATGGAGCTAAACTAGCATGATATTCAGTCTTTAATTTATTAACATTACAAGTGAGACTATCATGCTCCTTTTTTAGCAATTTGTATTTTCTACTAATTGTCTTACATTCATCAAATAACTCATGGAAGGCATTTAATAATTCATGATATGGTAAATCTGCATCAATTAAATCCGTTACCTCTTCTCCGATGGCCATTAGGGCGTAATGAGCAACTTGCTCGGTGTTGGACTCCTCTTCTTCGGACGCGCTTGAATCATCCCACGTTGCCTTGAGCACCTTCTTCTTTGATGTTCTATTTTTGGCTTGAGGACAATCGTTCTTGTAGTGTCCCGATTTTTTGCACTCATAGCAAATCACATAGTCCTTATTGTGTTCAAATTTATTTTTTGTATTATTTTTAAATTTGTTCTTTCTTAAATATTTTTTAAATTTTTGAGTCAAAAGTGCAATGTCATTGTCACTGTCCTCATCACTTGATGTTCCTTTCAAGTGATCTTCTTGTGATGTGAGTGCCATATCCTTCCTGTTCTTTGGAAGGGGGTTCTCGAGCTCGTCATGAGCTTGACATGTCATTTCATAGGTCATTAGAGACCCAATAAGTTATTCAAGAGGGAATGTTTTAAGGTCTTTGGCCTCTTGAATGGCCGTAACTTTTGGATCCCAACTTTTAGGGAGAGATCTTAAGATTTTAGTTACTAGTTCAAAGTTAGAAAAATTTTTACCAAGAGCTTTGAGTCCATTGATGACATCCGTGAACCGGGTGTATATGTCTCCGATGGACTCACTTGGTTTCATTCGGAAAAGTTCATAAGAGTGCACAAGGATGTTGATTTTGGACTCTTTCACTCGGCTAGTGCCTTCATGAGTGACCTCAAGAGTTCTCCAAATATCAAAAGCCAAATTACAAATTGAAACACAATTAAATTCATTTTTGTCTAGTGCACAAAACAAGGCATTCATAGCCTTTGCGTTTAAAGCAAAAACCTTCTTCTCCGATTCATTCCATTCGCTCATCGGAAGAGAAGATTTTTGAAATCCGTTTTCGACAATAGTCCAAAGCTCGAAATCCATGGAAATGAGGAAGATCCTCATACGAGTCTTCTAATAAGTGTAGTCCGACCCATTAAACATGGGTGGACGTGTGATAGAATGACCCTCATATATGCTGGAGTAAGCCATCTCTCTTGGGTATCAAACCAAATATGAGAGTGAGCCTTACTCTGATACCAATTGTTAGGATCGGAATGGCACTAAGAGGGGGGGGTGAATTAGTGCAGTGGATTAAAATTTTGGTTTCGACAAATCTTTTGATACGATAAAAATCGAACTTGAACGCGTATTCGTAAAGGTATGCAGCAAAGGTATTGAGGAAATAAAGCACATAAGAAGGTTTGCAGTAATGTAAATAGCAATAATAAAATGCAAACCAGAGATCACGCCGATTTTAAAGTGGTTCGGTCAAATGACCTACATCCACTTGCGAGGCCCTCTTCGATGAGGCTCCCACCTTCCACTAGCAAATCTCTTAAAGGGGAAGGGCAAATACCCCTCTTATAACTTTTTACAAGCGGTTCACATTCTTACAAATTTTCAGCAAGAAAGAAGGAGGTGAACACTCTAGTAAATTGAAAACAAGACTTGCTAAGACTTTTCTAAGACCTTTCTCCCAATCAATTGCTTCTCAAAAAGTTGTAATCTCTATTGAATCTCGGATTTTGATGATGAAGTCAATTGTCATTTGTTATGTAATCTATATGTTGAGATAAGTGTGCAGGATTAACTACGATGAAAGTAAGACATGCAGCAGGAGTTGCACCGGAGTCAAGACAATGATCACGTTGGGAGTTCGAGAGTTCGACGGAAGTTCAGATAGTCGTCAGAGGTTCTGCGGGAACAAATCCGAGAAGTCCATAAGCTTGCCAAAGAAGCTCGTCGGAACTCGCCAAGTAAATCGTCGCAAGTCCAGGAGTTTGCCAGAAGTCCACAGGAGCATCACCAAGGGTTCATCGGATGATCGACGGAAGTTCACCGGAAGAAGTGATTGATGCACCGGAGCAAGTTGCAGTAAATGACTTAGGGAATATCATAGTTAGCACAACGATTAAGTTGGAAATGGGAGGTGATCCCATTAACTTAATCTTGGGGCAATTGGACCCTTGAAAAACCCAAATTGGGCCGAATGGATCAACCTATTCGGACCCTGATTTCTGCTAGGCGGTTGAACCGCCCAAGGCAGGAGGTTGCACCGCATAGGCTCAGTCTCCGAGCGAGACTGGGAGGTGAAACCACTCCAGCCAAGCGGTGGCACCGCTTGGGCTCAGTCTCCGAGCGAGACTGGGCGTTGCAACCTCCCCTAACAGGAGGTGGCACCGCTTGAGCTCGGTCTTCGAGCTTTGCCAAGCGGTGCAACCGCCTCAGTCAGGAGGTGTAACCACCTGAGCTCGGTCTTCGAGCTCTGGCAGGAGGTGCAACCGCCCCTGACAGGAGGTAGCACCACCCAGAGGCTCAGTCTTCGAGCTCTGCCAGGCGGTGCAACCGCTCTAGTCAGGAGGTGCAACCGCCTGATCCCGGAATTCCGGGAATTGACAGTTTTGAGCTCCAAATTTAAACTGGGTTGGGGCCTATAAATACCCCACCCATTCAGCATTGAAATGACATGAACTTACACCGAAATCTTGATCTTTTTCTGTGATTCTTAGAGCTCAAAATTGTTGTAAAGGCCAAAAGTTCTTCTCCCTCTTTTCTTCTAAGTTCTGAGTTATAAAGAGAGGAGAGAAAATTCTGTAAGGGTTGTCTCCTAAGCCCGTCAAAAGGAGTGAAACTGTAAAAGGGTGGTTGGCCTTCGCCTATTGAAGGAAGGCCTCTAGTTGACGTCGGTGACCTCGTCGGGGGAGGAAGCCAAAAGTGGAGTAGGTCAAGATTGACCGAACCACTCTAAATCTCGGTTTGCATTTACTTTGAGCATCTTATCTTTACTGCAAACCTCCTCAATAGCTTACTGCCTTCTATGTTTTTACGAACGTGTTTTAAAGTTCAGTGCTTTTCGAATCGGGGTTTAAGACACAAATCAATTTTATCGTACGAACGTCGTATTTCAGTTTGCGCTTACGTTCTGATTTCCATTATAACTGCAAACTGCCTTTATATCTTTGCTTTAACTGCATCTCGCCTTATCTCAAGTTAAAGTAGTTTACGAATCAGCTTTTATACCGAAATCGCTTTTATCGTACGAACGTCGTATTTCAGTTTGTGCTTATATTCTGAATTCTATCATAACTGCAAACTGCATTCATATCTTTGCTGCATCTCTCCTAGTCAAAAGTTGAAGTGATTTACGAATCGGCTTTCTTACCAAAATCACTTCTATCGAACAAATGCAGTTTTCGATTTTAATCTTAGAAGGTTTTCCGCTGCACTAATTCACCCCCCCCCCCCCCCCTCTTAGTGCTCTTGATCCTAACAATTGGTATCAGAGCGGGGTTAACTCTCTAACGGATTAAAACCCAAGAGAGATGGCATACGCCGGAAACCAAGAGGACCATTCTATTACACGTCCACCCATGTTCAATAGGATGGACTACACCTATTGGAAGACCCGAATGAGAATCTTTCTTATTTCTATGGATTTTGAACTTTGGAATCTTGTCGAAAATGGATTTTCGAAGTCTTCTCTTCCAATGATCGATTGGAATGAATTGGAGAAGAAGGCTTTCGCTCTTAATGCAAAGGCTATGAATGCCTTATTTTGTGCACTTGATAAAAAAGAGTTTAATCGTGTTTTGACTTATGAAATCGCATTTGATATTTGGCACACACTCGAAGTGACTCACGAAGGCACAAGTAGAGTGAAAGAGTCAAAAATCAATCTTCTGTTACATTCTTTCGAACTTTTCCGAATGAAACCGAGTGAGACCATTGGCGACATGTTTACCCATTTCACAGATGTCGCAACGGTCTAAAAGGACTCGGAAAAAGTTTTTCGGATTTTGAGCTCGTAAATAAGATTCTAAGATCCCTTCCTAAGAGTTGGGATCCTAAAATTACTGCTATTCAAGAGGCGAAAGATCTAAGCAACTTCCCTCTTGAAGAACTAATCGAGTCATTAATGACCTACGAGATGACCTGCAAAGCTCATGAAGAGCAAGAAAACATCCTTCCAAAGAACAAGAAGGATATGGCACTTAGAACTTCAGAAGACCACTTGAGAGAAAACTCAAGTGATGAGGACTATGATGATGACTTGGCACTTCTAACAAGAAAATTTAAAAAATTCATTAAAAGAAACAAGTTTAAAAATAAACTTGAACCCACAAAGGACCAAGTTATTTGCCATGAGTGCAAGAAGCCGGGATACTACAAGAGTGATTGTCCCCAAGTTAAGAAGAGAACATCAAAGAAGAAGGCGCTCAAAGCAACATGGGATAACTCGAGCGCATCCTAAGAAGAGGAATCCGACACCGAGCAAGTTGCTCATTATGCCTTAATGGCCATCGGAGAGGAGGTAATAAATTTAATAGATGCAGATTTATCATTTGATGAATTATTAAATGCCTTCCATGACTTATTTGATGAATGCAAGATTATTAGTAGAAAATATAAATTACTAAAAAAGGAGCATGATAGTCTTACTTGTAATTTTGATAAGTTAAAAACTGAATATCATGATAGTTTAAGTTCATGCACAAAATGTCATGATCTAGAAACTCTCCAAAAGGAAAACTTGCTACTTAAGGACACCTTAAAGAAATTCGAGGTTGGTAGCAAGTCACTGAACATGATCCTTGCAAACAAGGGTCACGTTCCCAAAAGAAGTAGAATCGGATTTGTGAGAAGTCCTCACCAAAATCCAACCACCTTCATAAAAGGCCCCATATTACATGTTCGATACCAAAGCAAATGCAACTTTTGTTGCAAACTTGGACAAAAAACGCATTATTGTCCATTCAAGAAAATTAGTCCGAATAAATTAATTTGGGTTCCTAAAGGAACTATGACAAATTCTATGCAACATGATAAACAATATAGATCTATTTTTGAGGCACCCAAAAGCAAATGGGTTCCTAAAAATCATCCTTTATTGTAGAAACCTATACCATCGCAAGCTAGGAGCAAGAGATGGTACCTTGATAGTGGATGCTCAAGGCATATAACCGGAGATCCATCTCAATTCTCTAAACTCACTAGCATAGACGAAGGCTATGTCACCTTCGGAGACAACAACAAGGGTAAAATCATTGGCAAAGGAACCACAGGTAACAAATCCAACTTCTTTATTGAAGATGTTTTGTTAGTAAATGGTTTAAAACATAACCTCTTGAGCATTAGTCAATTATATGATAAAGGATACATTGTCAGATTCGAATCTAATGCTTGCATCATTAAAAAACCACACAAAAACATGTCTATGATTGCATTAAAACAAAATAACGTATAGACTATTGACATCAATGATTTGTGTAATGAAATGTGTTTTTCGGTTTTGAATGAGGATGCTTGGCTATGGCATAGAAGATTAGGTCATGCTAGCATGAAACTAATCACTCAAATATCATCTAAAGAACTTGTAAGAGGAATTCCTCATATCAAGTTCATCAAAGATAATGTATGTGATGCTTGCCAATTAGGTAAACAAATTAAGGGTAGTTTCAAATCTAAGAATCAAATAAGCACCTCTAGGCCCCTATAATTGATTCATATGGACTTGTTCGAACCAATCTCTACATCAAGTCTAGGAGGTAGCAAATACGCCTTCGTCATTTTAGATGACTATAGCAGATATACATGGACTTACTTCTTAAAACAGAAAAATGAATGCTTTAGATATTTTACCAAGTTTTGTAAACTTGTTCAAAATGAGAAGGGGTCTATGATTTCGTCAATTGGAAGTGATCACGGTGGAGAATTTCAAAACCATGATTTCCAAGAATTTTGTGAACTCAATGGATACAACCATAATTTCTCTACTCCAAGAAATCCTCAACAAAATGGAGTAGTAGAAAGAAAAAATCGAAATTTACAATAAATGGCAAGAACCATGTTGAATGAACATAGCCTACCCAAATATTTTTGGGTCGAAGTCGTAAACACCACATGCTATATTTTGAATAGAGTTCTGGTAAGACCCTTACTCACCAAAACTCCTTATGAGTTATGGAACAACAAAAAACCCAATGTTTCATATTTTAAAGTCTTTGGGTGTAAGTGTTTTATCTTGAATGAAAATGATAACTTAGGAAAATTTGATGCTAAATCCGATGAAGGAATCTTTCTTGGTTATTCTTCGGTTTCTAAAGATTTTTGTATCTTCGATAAAAGAACCTTAATTATTGAAGAATCCATTCATGTTGTTTTCAATGAGATTTTCGAAATAAGGAAAAATGATTTTGATGATGATGTTAATTTTGATTCCTTGAATTTAAATGAAACCCCATCTCCAACTAGCAACTTGGATGCATCCACTTTCGAAACATCCTTACCCAAGGATTGGAAGTATGTAGATGCTCATCCTAAGGAGCTAATCTTAGGAGACACATCAAAGGGGGTTCAAACATGATCTTCTCTTAAAAATTTTTGTGTGAACGCCACTTTGCTCTCCCAAATTGAACCCAAATGTGTTGACGAAGCCATGAAAGATGATTCATAGATTATCGCAATGCAAGATGAATTAAATCAATTTGAGAGAAATGAGGTGTGAAAGCTTGTTCCTAGACCAAATGACCATTTAGTTATTGGTACTAAATGGGTTTTTAGAAATAAGCAAGATGAATATGGTATCGTGGTTAGAAATAAGGCTAGATTAGTGGCCAAAGGTTTCAACCAAGAAGAAGGCATCAATTACAAAGAAACCTTCGCTCCTGTGGCTCGATTAGAAGCCATACGGATGCTCCTTGCCTACGCTAGCAGTAATAATTTTAAGTTGTTTCAAATGGATGTTAAAAGTGCTTTTCTTAATGGCTTTATTTCCGAAGAAGTCTATGTTGAACAACCTCCTGGATTTGAAAATAATAGCCTCCCTAATCATGTGTTTAGATTAACTAAAGCTCTCTATGGTTTAAAACAAGCTCCGAGGGCTTGGTATGAGAGACTTAGTTCTTTTCTTATTGAAAATAATTTCACAAAAGGCAAGGTTGATACTACATTATTCATCAAGAATTTTGAAAATAATTTTCTCATTGTTCAGATTTATGTTGATGATATTATCTTTGGTTCTACGAATGAATCTCTTTGTGAATCTTTTGCTAAAACTATGAGTCATGAATTCGAAATGAGTTTAATGGGAGAATTAACATTATTCTTAGGCTTACAAATCAAACAATTAAGCAATGGCATCTTTATTAGTCAAACTAAATATGCTATGAATTTGCTGAAAAAGTTTAATATGAATAACTCAAAAGCTATTAACACTCCTATGAGCACCTCCACTAAGTTAGAAATTGATGAAAGTGGAGAAAGCTTCGATCAAAAAACTTCGGTGTAGGACTTTGTGCTAGATTTCAATCAAACCCTAAGATATCTCATCTCAAAGCAGTTAAATGAATACTTAGATATCTTAATGGTATCACAAATCTAGGATTATGGTACCCAAAATCAGAGAATCTTGAGTTAATTGCTTATGCTGATGCGGACTTTGCTGGCTGTAGACTAGATAGAAAAAGCACATCAGGAACATGTCAATTTTTAGGACATGCCCTTGTTTCCTGATCATCTAAGAAACAAAACTCGGTTGCACTATCAACAACCGAAGCTGAATATATTGCAGCAAGTGCATGCTGTGCATAAGTTATATGGATGAAAAACACCTTAGAAGATTATAAAGTTCATCTTAAAAATATTCCCATTAAATGTGATAACACAAGTGCAATATGCTTAATAAAGAATCCTATACAACACTCAAGAACAAAACATATTGATATTAGACATCACTTTATACGAGATCATGTTACTAATCATGACGTAATCATAGAGTTCATTGATACTAAACATCAACTAGCTGATATTTTTACAAAACCTCTAAGTGAAGAGCAATTTGATTTTATAAGAAGAGAATTAGGAATGTTGATGTGTCCGAATACATAAACTAGTTAAAATTATTTTTCGGACTTTATTGAATGATCAAATCACTTGATTGCCATTACATGCCTAAATAACATGTTGGAAATTATGTATTGAATACAAAAATGTTTTGTCTTCATGATTGTATTTGAAAATCTGTAGCATAGTCTTGTCTGAATGCATGAAAGTGTTCATTTCATTTTCGGATTTGCTTAACAATTGGAATGCTAAAAATCGGATTTTCTCATACACTCTTATGAAAAATATTTTTCTGAAATGGATTTGATGAAATGATTCCTGCTTATGAATTTCATCTTGAAATATGGATGATAGTACTTTTACTTGCAAAGAGTTGTTTCACACACATATCTTGATTCAAACTAAACTCACAAATAGCTAGTATCACAAATGGCTTTCCTCCTTCATGCAAAAAGATTATAACAAATAAAAAGGAAGAAGTATTCAAAGCAATCTACGTATCATGCTTTCCTTTATATGCTTGATTTCCTATCACTTACTATTGGAAAATAACATGAACCCAGTAAAGGCATGAACAATTATCGCACTTATGCTCAAAATTTGCTTATATTGTTCTCCTGGAATCACAACTACCATGCTTTTTGTTGATGACAAAGGGGGAGAAATATATGAATTGATGCTATACACACTGATGCTATAATTATGCCATGCTTGCATCACCGAGAAATTTATGAATTGATGCTATACACACTGATGCTATAATTATGCCATGCTTGCATCACTGAGAAATATATGAATTGATGCTATAATTATGCCATGCTTGCATCACTGAGAGATATATGAACAAATGCTATGATTTGCATTATGCCATGTTTGTATCACGTCAAGATATCAAACAAAAAACTTGCATCGTAATTTTACGAGTTGATATCTTACCATGTGATGAAATGCAATACTTATTAAAATATTTGAAATGTGTACATCATGTAATGATATCAAAATCTTACTTCATAGCTTTACATGTTGATATCTTACAATATGATGAATTGCTACTATTACCATCATTCAAACTTGTAATGTAAAATTTGAAAATGAATGTCAAGCCTTGACATCATCTTCAGAGAGATACATCATGATGGGAATCATGATGGGAGTATTCATAAGTTCAAATGATTTAAACTTATCAATATGTCTCTTGAATTCTTAGGTTTTGAATTCAAGAATGACTTATCTCAAGTATGGCATATAGACAGGGGGAGTTAAGGATAACTCCATTATCAATTGATTGTCATCATCAAAAAGGGGGAGATTGTTGAATCTCGGATTTTGATGATGAAGTCAATTGTCATTTGTTATCTAATCTATATGTTGAGATAAGTGTGCAGGATTAACTACGATGAAAGTAAGACATGCAGCAGGAGTTGCGCCAGAGTCAAGACAATGATCACGTTGGGAGTTCGAGAGTTCGACGAAAATTCGGACAATCGTCGGAGGTTCTGCGGGAATAAATCCGAGAAGTCCATAAGCTTGCCAAAGAAGCTCGTCGGAACTCGCCAAGTGAATCGTCGTAAGTCCAGGAGTTTGCCGGAAGTTCGCAGGAGCATCACCGAGGGTTCATCGAATGATCGACGGAAGTTCGCCGGAAGCTCGCCGGAAGAAGCGATTGACGCACCGGAGCATGTTGCAGTAAATGTCATAGGGAATATCATAGTTAGCACAATGATTAAGTTGGAAATGGGAGGTGATCCCATTAACTTAATCTTGGGGCAATTGGGCCCCTAAAAAACCCAAATTGGGCCTAATGGATCAACCCATTCGGACCCTGATTTCTGCTAGGCGGTTGAACCGCCCAAGGCAGGAGGTTGCACCGCTTGGGCTCAGTCTCCGAGCGAGACTAGGAGGTGCAACCGCTCCAGCCAAGCGGTGGCACCGCCTAGGCTCAGTCTCCGAGCGAGACTAGGCGTTGCAATTGTCACGCCCCTCAAAAAAATATCCATGATATTAAAAATTTTCATCACAAATCCATCCAGGATCCAAACACACATTTGAGGACACTGAAAAACATTCTATCAAATTCACATCTATAAAACCTGTGCAGTTTATAATCATATATCACATCACTCGATAATTCATATTTATGACAACCCAAGCCAACTTAACAAACATGAACAACATTTATAAATCCATAAGCTAAATAAATTATACAATCAGAACTCCAATTATTCATAACAAGTTCATATCATCATAAACTAGACTTAACATTCCGAAATTCCAAATAAGAGAGATCTTCTAACACTTTTACACAGTATATCCATTTCGATTCATTGACAACATTTCATTACATACAAAATATGCTTATACAACAATAACATAATAACCAACAAAATTTGTCCATAATTCAGAATTGCTCTCCACTGCCTCAGCCCAATTCAAACATCTCAAAGAGTGACAAGCTGACCTGAAAGATTTATATAACAACAGAGTGAGCTAAAAACAGCTCAGCAAGTGACAAAGCATATTCAGAACAAACGGAATGGTTTCACACAAGTAAGATATCATAATGTAAGGCAGAATACAAGAATTCTCAAGGATACCATCTCATTAGATACAAAATCATGTGTCATGTCATTCAAAACCTATTTGATTCATAACAAATGGAGCATAGAGTAATTGGAGCATATCAATAGCGTATGCAATGTTACGGAGCATATTAACAACATATGGAACATTTCGAAGCATAACAATAGCAAATGAAATATTTCGGAGCATATCAAAGGCGTATGAAACGTTTCGGAGCATATCAATAGCAAATGGGACATTTCGAAACATATCAATGGCATATTGACCATTTCGGAGCATATCAAAGAACGAATACGAAACAGAAGCTCAAACGTCGAATCGAAGTTGCATTCATTTCATTCTTATCCAAAGCATGTATAGAAACACATAACCAAAGCCTTGGATATCATATCAAACATATAGAAGGTGAAGTGGGACCATAACATAATATGGTACATCCATTTCTGAATGACCACCAAACATAAGTCTCCCACGTCTGGGAGGTCTCCCACGTTTGGGAGCTCCATCCACCCACGTCTGAGTGAAGTCATAGGGGCCGACAGAGCATCACAGGTTCTATGCATAACTCCCTTCACCATTTCTGGCAAAGGTTCACAATATCCCACAAACACTAGAGTACAAAGGGACAATATGAACAATAAATAACACATATCGGAAGCACACGTGGAACAACAAATGTACATGTGCCTTTATGAGTCAATACGAAGTAAGGAATAATCTTTCATAATTGTATTCAGATTTGAAAGGAAATGAAAGCAAGAGCATTCAAGGATTCCAAGCAATCACATATAACTCAATTCAAATAAGAAGGTTAGATGAATTCAATGTCCAAAGGAATGAAACTGGAATAGGCACATATCGAAAGCAATTACGGAACAAAGGGATATACATGTGCCTATATGAGTCAATACGATATAGCATAAACGTTACACAATAGTTTTCAAGAATGCAAATAATTTTAAGGACAAGAGCATACAAGAATTCAAAATAGTAATATAAAGCTCAATTGAATAAGAAAGCCAAAGGATATCAATTTCCAAAGGAATGAAACCAGAATATGTGAAATCGACCAAAGCTCGATTTCTAGCAGAATTCAAGAGGCACATTGAACAAATGTTTCAAACTATCAATCGTGCTCCAATATACTCAATAAAGCTATCAAAAGAAAGGTTTGTGAATCTATATTTTGATCAAATAAATTTTGTCCAAATTAGAGCTCAATACATGAAGTTATAATCATAACAAGGTAGAAAGATCAGAATCTCAGAAGTTTCACAGATTTTGATCGATTCGTCTAAACAGGAGATGTATCAAATGCAAGGCTAGAACAATTCAAAGTTCCTCATATTCAAAGTAAATGTAGAGATAAAATTACAGTAAGGAAATGTCATGACACTTACAACACAAAAGATTAGAACAATAACAGGAGAAACGATTGGGAAACTTGCCTTTTGAAGGTTTTGGTCCAAAGATTCGAAGAAGGTGTACGCTCGAATCCTTTTTCTACTTTTCCTCTGACCCCTCCCTGTTTCGTTTTGTGCACTCGTTTTCTTTCTTTCTTCGCAATTACACCACGTGCCGAATATCGAGGCATAGTCACCTGCTCTCTCTTACTCTCATTCTTTCTGTTTCTGTAGGAAACAGAGGTATCACAACCTCTTCTCCTGCTTCCTCTTCCTCTTCTCTTCCTCTTCTTCTTCTTCTTCTCCTCTTCGAACGCCCCACACCTCTCCTCTGTTTCCACCTACAGGAAACAGAGGTGTTGCAGCCCTTGTTGCTGCCACCTCTTGTTCCTCTCCCGCTTCCCTCTCTTTTCCCTCTTCTTCTCCTCTTCCTTTTTCCTCCCCAACGCCGCACACCTCCTCGCTGCAGCCTTGCCACATCTATCCTCCTCTCTTCTTCTTCTTCTTCTTCTTTTTCTTCCTCTTCCCTTCTCCTCCCCAACGCCCCACACATCCTCTCCTCTATTTCCACCTGTGGGAAACAGAGGTGCTGCAGCCCTAGCTGCAGCTGCTGCCTCTCTCTCTCTCCTCTCCATCTTCCCTCTCTTCTTCTTCTTCTTTTCTTTTCTTCTCCCTCTTCTTCCTAATCTCTTCTTTTCCCTCTTCTTCTTCTTTTCTTCTCTTCTCCCTCAACTTCTCTTCTTCTTCTCCCCACGCCCCACCGCTCCTCTCTTTGTTTCTACAGAGAGAGCGTGGGAGGCGGTGGGATAGAACCGAAATTTTTGGTGTTCTTTATTTTTTTTTCTTTTTGCAACTTAACAGTTTAGTCCTTGAAATTTCTATATTTACATATAGGTCCTCCAATTTACATATAAATTTTTATTAATAATTTTCAAAAGTTAGGGATATTACACTCTCCCCTCCTTAAAAGAAAATTTAGTCCTCTAAATTGATCATAGCTCAATCGATGAAAAGATGAGGATTATGATATCTTTATTTCCTCCTCCTGCTCTTAAATAGTTTCATCAATACAATACAATTACACAATTATCCACGAGTGACCGAAATATTCTCCTCGATCCTCAATAGATGGTAACCTGATATTCAAACAATCTTTGAAAATACTTGTGCACCCTGCAGTTAATTAAACAAGTCGTCACTTTAGAGAATACTCATTTTTGATGGTCACCTGATTCAACTGTCTATAATCAATACAAAGCCTAAATGTTCCCTCCATCTTTTTAACTAACACTGGAGCACCCCATAATGAAATATTAAGCCAAATAAAATCCTTATTTAATAGTCCTTGTAGTTGCTTTTCTAATTCCACTTACTCGAATGATGTCATTCTGTAGAGAGGCTTAGATATTGGGATTGTCCCAAAGACTAAATCAAAAGCAAAGTCACATTTGGAGGTGATCCAAGCAAGTCATTATGGGATACATTTGGCAAGGAGATAAATCATGTCCAATACTCTCAAAATAACAGATCGACTGATCAAATATGCAAATAGTGATCATTTGTTATATACCAATCCATATTGGTATGATAGGAAGATAGCCAATCCATACTAAGTATAATATCAAAACTCCAAATCTCTAGGAGAACTAAATCAGCAAAAAGTTCAAGTTCTCCAATAAAATCAGACAAGAGGACCAGATTCAAGTCCGTTATCAAAGAATCTCCAATGATCGTATTCATATATAGCACATAATGTAGTGGTCTAGGTTGAATACCCAAGAGATAAGCAAAATATTACGAATCAAATCGTAGATGGGACCCATGGTCAAACAAATATTTGCATTCTTTCATAAACATGCATAATACCTTCGACTACTAATTCAGAAGTTTTAAAATCATATTCAGTGATAGCATACACTCTAAATGGGCTGATGATTTAGGAGGCAATGACTCTTTCTTCTTGTTCAAAGGGTAGTCTTTTATTTTATGATCCAACTTTCCACAAGCAAAATAGACTCTAGTCACCCGAAAACACAAACTTGTTTCATAATTTAACTTGTAATTCACACATAATTGAGTCTTTTGTGGTGACTTCCCATTTTAAATCCAAATGTCTTAACCCTTTTGTGTATTACTTTCTGATTCATTTCCAATCATATTTTTATTGGTATCATTCTTGCCACTGATCATCAAAAATTCTTTTCATTGTTCCCATTAGTGATCAGCCTCTACTTCCAATATAAGGTGGCAAAAGAAATCTTTTGATCTTCAGAATAATTTTGTACACCAAATATCTTCTCTGTTTGCATCATCCATTTTTCTACCACCAATGAAATTATGTTCATCATGCTAATGCTGCGCCACACTGATTCAATATCCCCGATCAATCCTTTCATTCCCCTTAATTAATTAGAAACAAATGAAATAGGAGGACCAAATGTCCTCATCATCCTAGATTCCTAAAATGCATCAAAGAACATTTCCACCAATCACTATAGTTCATTAGACCTCAATATATTTTGCATGTCAACATATCAAATATTTCGGTGATCCTCAAACCATGCTCTGATACCACCTCTGTCACGTCCCTCAAAAAAATATCCATGATATTAAAATTTTTCATCACAAATCCATCCAGAATCCAAACACACATTTGAGAACACTGAAAAACATTCTATCAAATTCACATCTATAAAACCTGTGAAGTTTATAATCATATATCACATCACTCGATAATTCATATTTATGACAACCCAAGCCAACTTAACAAACATGAACAACATTTATAAATCCATAAGCTAAAAAAATTATACAATTAGAACTCAAATTATCCACCACAAGTTCATATCATCATAAACTAGACTTAACATTCCGAAATTCCAAATAAGAGAGATCTTCTAACACTTTTACACAGTATATCCATTTCGATTCATCGACAACATTTCATTACATACAAAATATGCTTATACGATAATAACATAATAACCAACAAAATTTGTCCATAATTCAGAATTGCTCTCCACTGCCTCAGCCCAATTCAAACATCTCAAAGAGTGACAAGCTGACCTGAAAGATTTATATAACAACGGAGTGAGCTAAAAACAGCTCAGCAAGTGACAAAGCATATTCAGAACAAAAGGAATGGTTTCAAACAAGTAAGATATCATAATGCAAGGCAGAATACAAGAATTCTCGAGGATACCATCTCATTAGATACAAAATCATGTGTCATGTCATTCAAAACTTATTTGATTCATAACAAATGGAGCATAGAGTAATTGGAGCATATCAATAGCGTATGCAATGTTCCAGAGCATATTAACAACATATGGAACATTTCGAAGTATAACAATAGCAAATGAAATATTTCGGAGCATATCAAAGGCGTATGAAACGTTTCGGAGCATATCAATAACAAATGGGACATTTCGAAACATATCAATGGCATATGGACCATTTCGGAGCATATCAAAGAATGAATACGAAACAGAAGCTCAAACGTCGAATCGAAGTTGCATTCATTTCATTCTTATCCAAAGCATGTATAGAAACATATAACTAAAGCTTTGGATATCATATCAAACATATAGAAGGTAAAGTGGGACCATAACATAATATGGTACATCCATTTCTGAATGACCACCAAACATAAGTCTCCCACGTCTGGGAGCTCCATCCACCCACGTCTGAGTGAAGTCATAGGGGCCGGTAGAACATCACAGGCTCTATGCATAACTCCCTTCACCATTTCTGGCAAAGGTTCACAATATCCCACAAACACTAGAGTACAAAGGGACAGTATGAACAATAAATAACACATATCAGAAGCACACGCGGAACAACAAACGTACATGTGCCTTTACGAGTCAATACGAAGTAAGCAATAATCTTTCACAATTGTATTCAGATTTGAAAGGAAATGAAAGCAAGAGCATTCAAGGATTCCAAGCAATCACATATAACTCAATTCAAATAAGAAGGTTAGATGAATTCAATGTTCAAAGGAATGAAACTGGAATAGGCACATATCGAAAGCAAATGCGGAACAAAGGGATATATATGTGCCTATATGAGTCAATACGATATAGCATAAACGTTACACAATAGTTTTCAAGAATACAAATAATTTTAAGGACAAGAGCATACAAGAATTCAAAGTAGTAATATAAAGCTCAATTGAATAAGAAAGCCAAAGGATATCAATTTCCAAAGGAATGAAACTAGAATATGCGAAATCGACCAAAGCTCGATTTTTGGCAGAATTCAAGAGGCACATTGAACAAATGATTCAAACTATCAATCGTGCTCCAATATACTCAATAAAGCTATCAAAAGAAAGGTTTATGAGTCTATATTCCAATCAAATAAGTTTTGTCCAAATCAGAGCTCAATCCATGAAGTTATAATCATAACAAGGTAGAAAGGTCAGAATCTCAGAAGTTTCACATATTCTGATCGATTCGTCTAAACAGGAGATGTATCAAATGCAAGGCTAGAAAAATTCAAAGTTCCTCATATTCAAAGCAAATGTAGAGATAAAATTACAGTAAGGAAAGGTCATGACACTTACAACAGGAAAGATTAGAATAATAACAGGAGAAATGATCGGGAAACTTGCCTTTTGAAGATTTTGGTCCAAAGATTCGAAGAAGGTGTACACTCGAATCCTTTTTCTACTTTTCCTCCGTCCCCTCCCTGTTTCGTTTTGTGCACTCGTTTTCTTTCTTTCTTCGCAATTACACCACGTGCCGAATATCGAGGCACAGTCACCTGCTCTCTCTTACTCTCATTCCTTCTTTTTCCTTCCTAAACGCAGCTGCCACAACCACCGCCGCTGCCGCTACCATAGTCGCTGCCCCTTCCACCGCACTGCCTTCTTCCTCTCCCTCTTTCGCAGACACAGCTGCTGCATACGCAGTCGTTGCCGCTGCGACCGTAATCCTGTCCGCAGCCCCTTTTTCCCCCTTTCCTTTCTTTTCTTTCCCAGCTGCAACTGCCGCAGTCGCAGTCATAGCCATAGCCGCAGCCACCACAACCGCAGCCTCTTCTTCCTCCCCTGCTCTATTTCCTCTCCTTCTCTTCCAGTTGCAGCTACCACTACCGCAACTGCCTCCCCTTCTCGTCTTCCTCTCTTCTTCCCTTTTCCTTTCTCTTCTTCTTCCTTTCCTTCTCTTCTTTCCCAGCTGCACTGCTGCAGTCGCAGCCTCAGCCACGACCACAGCCTCTTCTTCCTCCCCTGCTCATCTTCCTCTCCTTCTTCTCTTCCAACTGCAGCTGCCATCGCCGCAGCCGCAGCCCCTTCTCTTCTTCCTCTCCTTCCCTTCTTCCTTTCTCTTCTTCTACCTTTCCTTCTCTTCTTTCCCAGCTGCACTGCTGCAGTCGCAGCCTCAACCACGGCCACAGCCTCTTCTTCCTCCCCTGCTCATCTTCCTCTCCTTCTTCTCTTCCAACTGCAGCTGCCATCACAGCAGCCGCAGCCCCTTCTTCCCCTTCTCTTCTTCCTCTCCTTCCCTTCTTCCTTCCTCTTCCTCTTCCCCTACCATAGCTGCAGCTGCCACAGCCGCAGCCGCAGCTACTTCTTTCCCTTCTCCTCTTCCTTCTCCTTCCTTTCTTCTTCTTCTCTTCTTCTCCTTCCTCCCCTTCTTCTCCCCAAGGAACAGCACCTCCTTTCCTCTGTTTCCTCCTGTAGGAAACAGAGGTGCAACCTCTTCACCCGCTTCTACTTCTTCTCTTCTTCCTCACCATCTCTTCCTCTCCTTCTCTTCCAGCTGCAGCTTCCACCGCCGCAGCCGCAGCTCCTCCTTTCCCTTCTCTTCTTCTTCTCCTCTTCTTCTTCCCTCCTCCTCCCCGGCGTCACACACACCCTCTCCTCTATTTCCTCTGTAGGAAACAGAGGTATCACAACCTCTTCTCCTGCTTCCTCTTCCTCTTCTCTTCCTCTTCTTCTTCTTCTCCTCTTCGAATGCCCCACACCTCTCCTCTGTTTCCACCTGTAGGAAACAAAGGTGATGCAGCCCTAGCTGCTGCCACCTCTCGCTCCTCTCCCTCTTCCCTCTCTTTTCCCTCTTCTTCCCCTTCTCTTCTTCTCCTCTTCCTTTTTCCTCCCCATCCCCACACACCTCCTCGCTGCAGCCTTGCCACAGCTATCCTCCTCTCTTCTTCTTCTTCTTCTTCTTCTTCTTCTTCCCTTCTCCTCCCCAACGCCCCACACATCCTCTCCTCTGTTTCCACCTGCGGGAAACAAAGGTGCTGCAACCCTAGCTGCAGCTGCTGCCTCTCTCTCTCTCCTCTCCATCTTCCCTCTCTTCTTCTTCTTCTTCTTCTTTTCTTCTCTTCTCCCTCTTCTTCCTAATCTCTTCTTTTCCCTCTTCTTTTTCTTTTCTTCTCTTCTCCCTCAACTTCTCTTCTTCTTCTCCCCACGCCCCACCGCTCTCTCTGTTTACAGAGAGAACGTGGGAGGCGATGGGATAAAACCGAAATTTTTGATTTTCTTTATTTTTTTTTCTTTTTGTAACTTAACAGTTTAGTCCTTAAAATTTCTATATTTACATATAGGTCCTCCAATTTACATATAAATCCTTATTAATAATTTTCAAAAGTGAGGGATATTACAGCAACCTCCCCTGATAGGAGGTGGCACCGCTTAAACTCGGTCTTCGAGCTCTGCCAAGCGGTGCAACCGCCTCAGTCAGGAGGTGCAACTGTAACATCCCCCATTTTTGAAAATTTAGTAAAAGGTTTGTTTGTAAAAATAAGGATTATTTAATGATTATTTTATATTAAATGATATTATATTAAAAGTTTATGGCTAGGGACCTAAGAGTAAATATTAGAAGTTTGATATAATTTATGAAAGATTCAGATTTAAGTTAAAAAAAAAAAAAAAGAAATATTAGACAAGTGTCACTAGCTAACCTAAGGGTGCCACTTATCTTTGCTCTAAAGATGACACCTAGCCCCTTTCATGCATGCATGACACCTTGCAACTTTTGTATTAGCCAAAATCTAAATAATTAGATGAAAGGTTAAAGAAAACAAACCTGAAGAGTTGCAGCCAACGTGAGTTTGAGAGAAGAAGAAGAAGAAGAAGAAGAAGAAGAAGAAGAAGAGCTTGAGGTTTTTCATCAATTTTCTCACATTTGGGATTCAAATAATTTGAAGGCAAGTGTTCTAACCCCATCCCACAGTAACCTTAATCTCTGTTTCCATTTTTATTCTGCAAAATTTGAAAGATTTCAACTGAGAACCAAACCTTCTTTCGTTTTGATATAAAGATATGAATCTGTAATTTTTTGGTAATCTGACCTCTAGGTAATGTTTCGATCATAACATTTTGTAATAAACTCTGATTTAGACAAAACCTGTTCCATTTGAAAGTAGACAAGAAAATCTTTATTTTGATATAAAGATCGAATGATTTGGAGTTTAAATGCCTACTATGACTTCTGTCTAAATTAACCCTATAGATTCTGCAAAACAGGGACCAAAATTTCTGACCTCTTGTTGCTTAACTACTTATAACTTTCTGTTGTGAACTCAGATTCATACAAAGTATGTTTTATTCGAAGCTAGACTCAAAATGCTTTCTGTATATACCTGATTTGAAATTTTTGGAGTACAATTGCTAACTGAAACATCTGCTTTCATCGACCCTATGGATTCAGTAAAACAGAGCTAATATTTTCAGACCTTTCGCTGCGAAATTATCTATAACTCCCGGTTGTAAATTCCAAATCTTGTAAAACTTGATTTGCATAAAACTAGATTGACAAAGCTTTCTAATGACACCTATTTTGTATAAATTGGAGCATAAATGGTTATCCAAATAGTTCATACAATGTTCCTATCAAATTCTGCCAGAATCGAGCTTTGGTCGATTTCGGCTTTCCTTGTTACTTTCCTTTGGAAATCGATTTTGGCAAAAACTCTTACTTTAGTTAAGCTTTACATTATTATCTTAAATTCCTATATACTTTAGTCCTTTATTTATTTGTATATCTGCAGCTATCATCTAAAGTTCATGTTTGCATCGTAATTCAGC
Source organism: Musa acuminata AAA Group (assembly GCF_036884655.1). Lineage (NCBI taxonomy): Eukaryota > Viridiplantae > Streptophyta > Magnoliopsida > Zingiberales > Musaceae > Musa > Musa acuminata. The sequence goes on from NC_088340.1 coordinate 16,047,240, forward strand.
ACATGCATCCCATTGTTCCGCATTTGCTTTTGAAATGTGCCTCTTCCAGTTTCATTTCGTTGGCCATTGTATTCACCTAACTTTCTTATTTCAATTGAGCTATATGTGATTTCTTGAAATCCTTGTATGCTCTTGCTTTTGCTTCCTTTCAAATCTGAATATACTTGTGAAAGATTATTGCTTACTTCGGATTGACTCATAAAGACACATGTACGCTTTGTTGTTCCGCGTGTGCTTCCGATATATGCTGCTTATTGTTAAAACTGCCCTCTTGTACTCTGGTGTGTGGGATTGTCTGGACCCTTGCCAGAAATGGTAAAGGATATGCGCTTGTTGCCCGCTATGTGGGATCCCGCTATGTGGGATATGCGCTTGTTGCCCGCTATGTGGGTATGTGCTTAGAGCCTGCGATGCTCTGCCGGCCCCCTTTGACTTCACCTAGACGTGGGTGGATGGAGCTCCCAGACGTGGGAGACTTTTGTCAGGTGGTCATTCAGAAATGGATGAATCACATTCTGACTGAGATCCCACTACACCTTCTATATGTTTGATATGATATCCAGAGCTTTGGTTATGTGTTTCTGTACATGCTTTGGATAAGATTGATATGTTTGCATCGTCATGTGACATTTGAGCTTCTATTCATGTTTTGTTCTTTGATATATTTATGACATGTTATAAGTCTTTGTTATACCTTGAAAACTATCATATGTCATCGATATGCTCCTTATGTCAATGATATGCTCCAATTACCTTTCCTCGATTGTATGAATAAAACGTGCTTCAAACGATATGATATTGAAATTCTGCATTCAAACAAAACATGCTACTGTTTCATCCTGTATCTCTGCTTTGTATTTTGATACCTCATTTGTTTGAAAACTGTCCTCTTTGCTATGGATATGTTAGTCATTTGCTGAGCTTTATATGCTCACCCCGTTGCTATATAAATTTTTCAGGATAGCTTATCGCTCACTAAAATGTGTAAATTGGGTTGAGGCAGTGGAAGACTAGAAGATTTTGGGGCAAATATTTTGTACTTGATAGGTTGATGTTGTATAAGTTCTTTTTGGGTGTAATGAAATATCAATGACAAATCTAGATTGATGTATCTTGTAAATATTTGATAAGTACCTCTTACGTCAGGATTTTGGAAATGTTAAGTCTAAACTGTGTACTGATATAAACATATAGTATATGTTGGTTTTGTGATTGCATTAATTACCGCGCTTATGGATTTATGATATAGTTATGGTTTAGTTAAGTTGCTTTTGGATTTTAAGAATCATCTAGTGACATGATGTATGATTATAAACTGCACAGGTTTTGTGAATTGTGGATTGTAGAGGTGAATGACTTGAATGTTTTTCTTAGTGACCTCAAATGTGTGATTGGATCCTGGATTGTTTATTGAAATTAAATATTATTAATCTTGAATTAGGTTCACACCTCCTAAATGAGAATCAAATTTGGGGGGCGTGACAGCAACTGCCTGAGCTCGGTCTTCGAGCTCTAGCAGGAGGTGCAACAGCCCTTGACAGGAGGTAGCATCGCCTAGAGGCTCAGTCTTCGAGCTCTGCTAGGCGGTGCAACCGCTCCAGTCAGGAGGTGCAACCGCCTGATCCCGGAATTTCGAGAATTGACAATCTTGAACTCCAAATTTGAACTGGGTTGGGGCCTATAAATACCCCACCCATTTAGCACTGAAATGGCATAAACTTACACCGAAATCTTGGTCTTTTTCTGTGATTCTTAGAGCTCAAAATTGTTGTAAAGGCCAAAAGTTCTTCTCCCTCTTTTCTTCTAAGTTCTGAGTTGTCTGACACTGATAGTGTACTGGCGGTGCCATCGCCCAGCCAAGCGGTACCATCGCCTGGCTCTTAGGTGCTGGGCGGTGCCACCGCCAGACCCTTCGGTTCACAGGTTAGGCTTTAAGTTCAGCCCAAATCAAGTCTAATTTTGGGCCCAATTGGCCCCTAACCAGGATATAGGATTATCTTTGAATCCTAATCCTAATTACATGTGAACTACATAACTAAAAACATCCCAAGCAAGTTTTCAATCGCGAACATCGAGTCTTGTTCCAGCGAGCTTTCCGACGAACTTCCGACGGACTTCCGATATGCCCTCGGATTTCTTCCGACGGACTCCCAACAGGCTCCCGATCTTGTGACGACTTCAACGAGTAGCCGAGCCTTCTCGGTGATCTTCGTGAACCTGCGACGATCTCTTCGGTGAACTTCTAAAAATTCCGACAGGTTCCCGATTTCTTCTCGGTAGGTTCCGACAGCATCTCCGACGATTCTTCGGACTCTTAAACGTCAATCGAACTTGACTCCGGTATTCTTGCTTTATGTTTTCTGGTTATCGTAGTTAATCCTGCATACTTAACTCAATAATATGGATTAGATCAATTAACCCATCAATTGATTTTATCATCAAAATCCGAGATTCAACAATAATCACTTCACTCATAGAATTCATTGACAAATACATCTCTCACGGATTTCACTTTTGTGAATTTTTACTGAGAAACAGATTTGATTTATGAAGTTTTACTCATGATTTTGATGCTCCATTCCCATGAATTCTTCCTTACTCTTCTCATGAAAGAAGAATGTTTATGGATTTTTGTTGTATGTGATTATCATTTGCAAAAATGGGGATTTGATTTCGTATAGATATCTTTATCCTTTTTAAGAATCCCTTCTCCTCTTTTAATCTAGAAGCTTGATTCTATTGAATCTCGTATTTTGATGATGAAACCAATTGATAATTGTGTTTATGTTTTAATCTACGTTTTGAGCGACGCAGGATGCTTCGATCAGGATGAGACAATTAAAGCAGGAAAAATCATGTTGTGCTAGAGGAACATGTCAGAAGATTGGACGTTGGGCCGATGGATCGGTCGACATATCGACAGAAGGCTTCGGGGCGTGGACTTGGGCATCGGGCCAAGAAGAGTTGGTATTGTGCCAAGGATATTGGAGTTGCGGAGTAAACTGGCCGATTGGACAATAGGCCGCAGGAGAGGATGTCACGCCCCTCAAAATATCGATAATATTAAAATTCAAGAAACCAATCCAGGATCCAAACACACATTTGAGGACACTGAAAACATTTAGATCAAAATTTCACCTCTATAATCTATAAATTTATAAACCCTGTGTAGTTCATAAACATACAACACATCGCTCGGTGATTCATAAAATCTGAACCAAACTCACCAAAATAATAACCACAACATAAATTCACAAATTTATAAACCTTGTGTAGTTCATAAACATATAACACATCGCTCGATGATTCATAGAATCTGAACCCAACTCACCAAAATAATAACCACAACATAAATTCACAAGTGTGGGAGTTTGTACAATCATAAAACCAACGTTTACCATAAGTTCATATCGTTACATGAATTAAACTTAACATTCCAGAATCTTAAACATGAGAGGTCCTTTAAACATATACAAAATCCACAAGTTTGGATTCATCGTCAACATTTCATTAGATGCAGCATGTGCTTATGCAACAAAATCATATATACTAATAAAGATCTGCCCAAAATCTTTTAGCTTTCCATTGCCTCAGCCCAATCTTAACATTTAAGCAAGCGACAAGCTATCTTGAAAAATTTATACAACAACGGGGTGAGCATATAAAGCTCAGCAAGTGACTAACATATCCATGTCAAAAGAGGACAATTTCCAAAGCGATAAAGTTTCAAAATGCAAGGCAGAATATAAGAATTCAGAGACGTAATATCATTAGGTATAGAATCACAATTGTCATTTCAACCATACATATTTGGTTTATAACAGATGGGGCATAGAGTAATTGGAGCATATCAGCAAAGAATGAAATGTTTCGGAGCATATCAATAACAAATGAAACATTTTGGAGCTTATCAATGACGTTTGAAATGTTCCGGAGCATATCAACGGCGTATGGAACATTTCGAAGCATATCAACAATGAATGAAACATTTCGGAGCTTATCAATGGCGTATGAAATGTTCCGGAGCATATCAACGGCATATGGAACATTTCGAAGCATATCAACAATGAATGAAATATTTCGGAGCTTATCAATGGCGTATGAAATGTTCTAGAGCATATCAACGACGTATGGAACATTTCGAAGCATATCAACGATGAATGAAACATTTCGGAGCATATAAATAACAAATGAAATGTTTCGGAGCTTATTAGTGGCGTATGAAATGTTCCAGAGCATATCAACGGCGTATGGAACATTTCGGAGTATATCAATAACAAATACCAAACAGAAGCTCAAACGTCGTCTTTGACGTTGCATTCATATCATTCTTATCCAAAGCATGTATAGAAACACATAACCAAAGCTCTGGATATCATATTAAGCATACAGAAGGTGTAGTGGGACCACAGATAGAATGTGATTCATCCATTTCTGAATGACCACCAGACAGAAGTCTCCCACGTCTGGGAGCTCCATCCACCCACGTCTAGGTGAGATCAGAGGGGGCCGGCAGAGCATCGCAGGCTCTATGCATAACTCTCTTTACCATTTCTGGCAAAGGTTCACATTATCCCACAACACCAGGGTACAAAAGGGCAGTATGAACAATAAATAGCATATATCGGAAGCACACGCGGAACAACAAAACGTACATGTGCATTTACGAGTCAATACGATGCAAGCAACAATCTCTCACAAACGTATTCAGATTTGGAATGAAATGAAAGCAAGAGTATACCAGGATTCCAAGCAATCATATGTAGCTCAATTCAAATAAGAAGATTAGATGAATTTAATATCCAAAGGAATGAAACTAGAATAGGCACATTTCGAAAGCAAACGCGGATCAATGGGATATACATGTGCCTATATGGGTCAATGCGATATAGCATAAACATTACACAAAAGGATTCAAGAATGTAAATAATTTATAGACAAGACCAAACTAGAATTCAAGCACCAACATAAGCCTCAATTGAGCGAAAGGGACTGAATGGAATCTATTTCCAAACGAATGAAACAGAATACGCGAAATCGACCAAAGCTCGATTTCTGATAGAATTCAAGAGGCACATTAAACAAATACTTCAGATTATCAATTATGCTCCAATACCCTTATGAAAGATACTGTTGAAAGATATATCAATCTATTTTCTGTTGAAACAAGTTTCGTACGAATCATGTTTTCCAACAAGGAGTTACCTTTGATTAGGTAACACAAGGTCAAAAACAAAATCACTGTTTTGCAGAATTCATAGGGTCGGATTCAACAGATAATAGGGTAGGCATTTGAATTCCAAATTTTTCAATCAATATTTTAGAAGAAAGGTTTACAAGTCTAGTTTCAAATGAAATTAGTTTGGTACAATTCAGAATTTCCAACAGGGACTTATAGGCATTTTAGTATCTAAAGGTCAGAAATCTTGATCCCTGTTTTGCAGCATCCATAGGCTCATTTGAAATAGATTTTTGGGTAAGTATTCAGTGTCCAAAATTTTCAAAATTAGATTCAAAAGAAAGGTATAAGAGTCTACTTTCAAATGAATAAGTTCCTGCCTAAATCCACAATTGGTGCTAAAAATTATGGCTAAAGAAATGTATAGGGGTCAGTTTACCGAAAAATTTCAGATCCATGATTTTTGTATCGAACAAGAGAAATATGAGGTTCTAGGCTGAAATCTTTCAAATAATTCAGAATAAATAAGAGTTCAAAGACTAATAATTCTGTAGGATGGGATTAGAACACTTGCCTTTGAGAATTATGATCCCAATTGAGAAGATTTGAGTAAGAAACCTCAAAGCCCCAATTTTTTTCTTCTTCTTCTTCCCCCTTTTATTTTCCTCTTCTTCTTTCTTTCTTTCTGTGTTCATCCACATAGCTTCCTTCTCTAGTTCCTTAAGAATGAAGGCAGAGAGGCTTAAACGGTGGGATTTGTAATTTTATGTATTTTGCAGTTTAGTCCTTAGATTATTATATTTACGATTAGGTCCTCAGGGTTTACATATAGGTCCTCAGATTTTTTTTTTTTTGAACAAATCTCTCAAATCTTATGAATAAGTTCTCAAATTCATACTTTGGCTTTTTTATCAAATTTAAAATAGATACTTACGTTACAACTAGAAAATTATACGAAAATTCAGAATTAAGGGATGTTACACTCTCCCCCCCTTAAAAAAAAAATTTAGTCCTCTAAATTTATCATATCTTTATCGATGAAAAGATGAGGGTAAACCTTTTTCATTTCCTCCTCTAGCTCCCTGGTTGTTTCCTCTCCAGAATGATGTCTCCAATTTACTTGAACTAGAGGGATGACCCGATTCCTTCTTATCTACAATCTGAGTGGGCTCTTCCACATAAGATAAATCTTTATTGATCTCCATCAGCTCATACTTAATGATATGAGAAGGATTAGGTATATACTTTCTAATCACCGAAACATGAAATATATTATGGATATGGCACAACGATGGTGGTAAGGCAACCCTGTAAGCAACAGAACCAACCCAATCTTGGGCTTAACTTTCCTTTAGGATTTGGTTCTTGATATCTGGTTCATTAGGTACACATACTCTATCCCCAAATCTCAACAGGCCATCCTTTGAAACTTGAAATTTTGGCTTCAATTCCTTTTCTACTTCATTCCTCAAGTAGATTAAATGTGGATCTCATAATTGTCCTTCCTTAATTTGTTGAATAAGACCAGATTGCACTTGAATGGAGGCCATCAATATCATCGAGTCTTTCTCTTTCCTCAAAGCTTTCAAATCAAAATTTTCTTTTAATAACTTCCATTGCTTCACGACCAGACTAGCCATAAAACTTGTAGATTTTCTACTAAGTGCATTAGCTACAACATTGGCTTTGCCCGAGTGATAACGGATGGCACAATCATAATCCTTCAGAAGTTCTATCTGTTGAATCTCGGATTTTGATGATGAAACTAATTGATTGTTTTTAGATGTTTAACTGCATTTTGAGTGATGCCGGTCTACTCGATCAGGATTAGACAGTTAACGCAAGAGGAATTGACGTTGCGCCGGAAGAGATCACGTCCGGATATTGGATGGCTGAACGCTTCGGACGTCGGGCATCGGGCCAAGGAGAGCGGAATTGCGCCAAGGATATCGGGGTTGCGGAGGTCAACTGCCGATTAGGAAACAAGCCGCAAGAGAGGACGATGCGCTGAAGAATCGGACGAAGCGCCAACCAATGACGTGCCGGGCAATAGAATGTCAATTCGCGTTGTAATAATTGTCTAGATCGGAGTAGAGTTTTTGCTTGTGTGTGTAGGATTAACTACAATAATGACGAAGACATAAAGCAAAACAAAGTGTTGGAGTCAAGCACGAAGGATTCGTTGCGAGTTCGAGAGTTCGACGGAAGTCCGAAGGTTCGTCGAGAATGCTGCCGGAACTAGCCAAGAATAAGTAGGGAGCTTGGCGAAGGGTTTTTCGGAAGCTCACCGGAAGGTTCGTTGGAAGTTCGCGGAGTTCGCCGAGAAAGATCAGAGCTGACCGAAGAAGCTCGTTGGAACTCGCCAAGATCAAATCGTGAAGTCTAGGAGCTTGCCGGGAGTCCGCAGAATGGTTTCCGAGAGTTTATCAGAAGACCGTCGGAAGTTCGCCGGAAACTCGCCGGAAGAAGTCTTGACTTACAGAATTTGTAATAGCTTAGAAAATGTCTTTAAATTTGTAGTTAGTATGTTAATTAGGGTCAGGATTAGGTGTTAATCCTATAACCCAAGTAGGGGCCAATTGGGCCCAAGTTCGGACCGGTTTGGGCTAAGTTTGGAGTCCAACCAGTGAGCTGAATTGGCCAAGGCGGTGCCACCGCCTAGACTGGGCGGTGGCACCACCCAGCACCTGAGACCTGGGCGGTGGCACCGCCAGTCCACTGTCAGTGTCAGACACTGACAGGCGGTGGCACCGCCACTGACAGGCGGTGGCACCGCCACTGACAGGCGGTGGCACCGCCGGCCTCGGAAACTCAAGAGAATTCAAAATTTGGAGCCCAAATTTGAATTCTCTTGGGGCCTATAAATACCCCTCATTTCTCAACAGAGAAAATAACCTTTTGAGAAGCTAGAAGTTGAGAAAAGCTTTAGGAAAAGTCATGTTTTCAATAGCTTGAGTGTTCACCTCCTTTCTTTTCATTGAAATCTTTGTAAAAGGGTGAACTACTTGTAAGAGGTTGTAAGAGGGGTGTATGAAGGAGGTTGATCTTCGCCTAGTAAAGGAAGATCATTAGTGGATGTCGGTGGCCTCAACGGAAGAGGAATCAGAGGAGTGGATGTAGGTCACGATTGACCGAACCACTATAAACTACCGTCTTCTCTGGTTTGCATTTATCTTATTGTCATTTATATTACTGCAAACCATCTTCACTTTGATGCTCTACTTCTTTGTCTCCTTCTTACATATGCCTTTAAGTTAAAACGCAATCGAAACGGTTTCAAACGAAACATTGCTTTTATCGTACGAAGTTTCCGTAAGTGTTTAAATCGTCGAAAGTTTATCATACTTTACCGTTGCACTAATTCACCCCCCCCCCTCTTAGTGCCGCTCCGGTCCTAACAATTGGTATCAGAGCCACGTTTTTCTACCTTGGTTTAACACCCAAATAGAAATGACTCTTTACGGCTTTCAAGAGGGTCACTCTCTCATTTGTCCTCCCTTTTTCAATGGGACGGACTACACTTATTGGAAAACTGGAATGAAAGTTTTTGTTACTTTCTTTGGATTTGAATTTATGGCACATAGTCGAAAATGGATTTGAAATATCTTATCTTCCAATGAACCATTGGAATAATTTGGAGAAGAAGATGTTTTCTTTAAACGCAAAGGCTATGAATGCCTTATTTTGTGCTTTGAACAAAAATGAGTTCAATCGGATTTCAACGTGTGAAACGGCTTTTGATATTTGGCGAACACTTGAAATCACACACGAGAGAACTAGTAGAGTCAAAGACTCGAAAGTTAATATTTTAATACATGATTTCGAGCTTTTTCGAATGAAGCCGAGCGAAACCATTGTTGACATGTACACCCATTTTACGGATGTCGTCAATGGTTTACAAGCTCTTGGCAAATGTTTCTCGAATTTTGAACTTGGTAGTAAAGTTTTACAATCACTTTCTAAAGCTTGGGAATCAAAAGTAACGGCAATACAAGAAACAAAAGATTTAAATATTTTTCCACTTGAAGAACTTATTGGCTCATTGATGACATATGAAATGATGCGCAATGCACATGATGAACACAATGAACACTTGAACCACCTTCCAAAGAACATGAAGGATTTGGAACTCCGGACAAATGAATACCACTTGAGCGATGACTCAAGTGATGAGGACAATGATGAACTTGAACTTTAAACACTAACTCTTAATAAGTTCATTAAACAAAAATCTAAAATAAACAATGAACTTGAACGGAGGAAGAGGCCAAAGAAAAGGAAGGCACCCAAGGATGAATCAAGAACTTCCAAAGGTGAAACGGCGAATTGGGCTTTGACGGGCTTCGACTACAAGGTAAGTAACTCAACTCTCTTGAATTATTTTGAAATTACTTGAAGTCTTTCATGAGTGCTTACTTTAGAATAGAAAATAAAAAATTATTTTTCAAAAATTATATCATGTTTTTCTTTTTAGCATCTTTGAAAAATTAAAAAATTTGATCATGAAAAGTATATTGCTAAGGTTTCATTTTTGTAATGTTGAATGATGTATGCAATATTATGGATGTTAGTTATATGATATGTGATAATGCTTAGGATTAATCTATGCATGTGTATTTTGATGATTTTATGTCATGCATGAGTTTTTGAAGTAAATGTTGATTTGATACTCTCATTTTGGATTAACATGTTTTTGGTTTAATCATTTTTATGACAAATTAAGATGACATTCTCATGACATATTAAGATGACATAGTGCATTTACATATATGTATGAATTTCTTGATAGTCTTTTGATGATAGATGTGATATCATGATGTTTTATTTTTGATGTGTTTGGTCTTGACGGCTTTATAACGAAACTTATGTTTTGATTTTAAATGATGATACATGTTTTCACAAAAAGACTTGAACACCCTCACATGAAATCAATTATATGAAATGGAAATAAATTTTATATTCTATTGAGATTAATGAATTTAGTTTACCAATCTTGTGAATCTCATGAAAATAAACATGATGAATATTTTAAAAATAAATGAGTATATCATGCATTTGGTCTTAATGATTTCTCTTGAACATACTTTTTGAAATCATACTTGATAATGAATATCAAGATATTAAAAGGATGTTATCATGGAATCATTCTTGATAATTTATTTTACGAAATTTACCCTTCTATCTTGAATGTTGATATTTTTTTTTTTTTTTAAAAAGGGGGCAACGGCATGCTCATAAGATGCAAATCACATGAAAAGAAATTTATAAAAATGAAAAGTAATCCTCTATCTTATTGATTTTTCAATAAATCTATGCTTGTCATATATGAATTTATTGAATGTAATTTTGAGGATGATTTCAGATTTGACAAATGCTTGATTCGTATTTACGACATAAGATACATTTTAAATATGAATCATTCTTCAATCATGATAAATGCTTCAATCATTTTCTATCTCTAGAGTTCTCAATTTTGATGAAATACAAGTGATAAATTCATTTATGATATCTTGTAAATCACTTGAATTATGAATGAGTTTTTTTTTTTTGATGTGTTAAAAGAATCACTTAAAAAGTAAATGCATTTCCCATCTTATCGAGATTAATGATTTCATGATATTGTGTGAATCTCGAAATTGATTTTGATGAAATAGTAATAACGTTATTCATGTTATGAATCTCAAAAATGATAATTTGATTATGATTTTTTTTATTAACTTGAATGAAATTTTGTTTTAACTAAATCATGAACTTTCCCTTGACATCTTGACTTAAGAAGAAACATGATGATTACTTGATATTTGATACTTGAAATTTCTTGTGAAATGTGATCTTATTGAGATTTCTTATGCATGAAACAAATTGTTCTCCTTGCTATTTATTACCAAATGAATCATGATATCATTGCTATTATATCTCCTATGATTCATGTGTAGAGAAAGAATTTATAAATCATAATACAATGAGATTTCTTATGCAAAAATAAAGTGTTTTTGTGATTCTTTGCTAAAGAAAATAATTATTAAAATCATGATCTTGATAATTATAACATGAAGTTCTTTATAAATCAAGATCGTTCATTATGCTCCCTCCATTTATCAAAAAGGAATTCTTCAAATGAAGTGTAACTTGTCTTTTGATTTCTAAGAATTCAATGAAGTGTCATATTGATATCTTGATACTTGGAATATTTTAAAATGTGATCTTGATAAGAATGTTTCAAGTTGCTCTTTGTGCTATATCTTTTCAAATGAATCATGAGCCTTGATATCATATATTTCATAATATAGAAATAACAAGATTTCTTTGCCTTGTATGCCTTGTGTGATGATTGTACATCAAATTGCTTTATTATGAATTATATGAATCTTGATCGTGAACTTGTTAAAAAGAATTTTAATGAACCATGAATCATATCTTTGGTATTCACGAATCGATCCTTATTGATATCTTTCATGAATTCTTTGCATTTTGGCTTGTTGAATGGTTGAAATTTTTAGCCATTGAGTTCTTCCTTCTTTTTGACAACGACAAAGGGGGAGATAGATTGCTAGCACAATTCAAGAAAAAGACAAAAAATTACACTTCTCAAAAGAGAAGAAATTGATATCTTGAATATCACCGAAAATTGCTAGCTTGAAATGTCAAGAAAATGTAAAAAATTATTTACTTTCCTGCACATCTAAAGAGAAGATACAAATGTAACACTTGCCAAATTGTTTGCTTGCCTCATGTAAAACATTGTCTCTTGGTAGTTTGGCATTTTGCTAAGAAAGCAAAAATGACACTTCTCAAAAGAGAAGAAAGAGCTTGCTATCTTAAACATCACAAGATTGCATGTGATAAACATCACTATCTTAAACATTTCGGAGCTTATCAATGGCGTATGAAATGTTCCGGAGCATATCAACGGCATATGGAACATTTCGAAGCATATCAACAATGAATGAAATATTTCGGAGCTTATCAATGGCGTATGAAATGTTCTAGAGCATATCAACGACGTATGGAACATTTCGAAGCATATCAACGATGAATGAAACATTTCGGAGCATATAAATAACAAATGAAATGTTTCGGAGCTTATCAGTGGCGTATGAAATGTTCCGGAGCATATCAACGGCGTATGGAACATTTCGGAGTATATCAATAACAAATACCAAACAGAAGCTCAAACGTCGTCTTTGACGTTGCATTCATATCATTCTTATCCAAAGCATGTATAGAAACACATAACCAAAGCTCTGGATATCATATTAAGCATACAGAAGGTGTAGTGGGACCACAGATAGAATGTGATTCATCCATTTCTGAATGACCACCAGACAGAAGTCTCCCACGTCTGGGAGCTCCATCCACCCACGTCTAGGTGAAGTTAAAGGGGGCCGGCAGAGCATCGCAGGCTCTATGCATAACTCCCTTTATCATTTCTGGCAAAGGTTCATATTATCCCACAACCCCAGAGTACAAAAGGGCAGTATGAACAATAAATAGCATATATCGGAAGCACATGCAGAACAACAAAACGTACATGTGCCTTTACGAGTCAATACGATGCAAGCAACAATCTCTCACAAACGTATTCAGATTTGGAATGAAATGAAAGCAAGAGTATACCAGGATTCCAAGCAAACATATGTAGCTCAGTTCAAATAAGAAGATTAGATGAATTTAATATCCAAAGGAATGAAACTAGAATAGGCACATTTCGAAAGCAAACGCGGATTAATGGGATATACATGTGCCTATATGTGTCAATGCGATATAGCATAAACATTACACAAAAGGATTCAAGAATTTAAATAATTTATAGACAAGACCAAGCTAGAATTCAAGCACCAACATAAGCCGTAATTGAGCAAAAGGGATTGAATGGAATCTATTTCCAAACGAATGAAACAGAATACGCGAAATTGACCAAAGCTCGATTTCTGATAGAATTCAAGAGGCACATTGAACAAATACTTCGGATTATCAATTATGCTCCAATACCCTTAAGAAAGCTACTGTTGAAAGATATATCAATCTATTTTTTGTTGAAATAAGTTTTGTACGACTCATGTTTGGAGTTACCTTTGATTTGGTAACACAAGGTCAAAAACAAAATCACTGTTTTGCAGAATTCATAGGGTCGGATTCAACAGATAATAGGGTAGGAAATTGAACTCCAAATTTTTCAATCAATATATCAAAAGAAAGGTTTACAAGTCTAGTTTCAAATGAAATCAGTTTGGTACAATTCAGAATTTCCAATAGGGACTTATAGGCATTTTAGTACCAAAAGGTCAGAAATCTTGATCCCTGTTTTGCAGCATCCATAGGCTCATTTGAAACAGACCTTTGGGTAAGTATTCTGTGTCAAAAATTTTCAAAATCAGAGTCAAAAGAAAGGTATAAGAGTCTACTTTCCAATGAATAAGGTCCTGCCTAAATCTACAATTGGTGCTAAAAATTATGGCTGAAGCAATGTATAGGGGTCAGTTTACCGAAAAATTTCAGATCCATGATTTTTGTATCTAACAAGAGAAATATGAGGTTCTAGGCTGAAATATTTCAAATAATTCAGAATAAATATGAGTTCAAAGACTAATAATTCTGTAGGATGGGATTAGAACACTTGCCTTTGAGAATTATAACCCCAATTGAGAAGATTTCAGTAAAAAACCTCAATGCCCCAATTTTTTTCTTCTTCTTCTTCCCCCTTTTTTTTTCCTCTTCTTCTTTCTTTCTTTCTCTGTTCATCCATGTAGCTGCCTTCTCTGGTTCCTTAAAAATGAAGGCAGAGAGGCTTAAACGGTGGGATTTGTAATTTTGTGTATTTTGCAGTTTAGTCCTTATATTATTATATTTACGATTAGGTCTTCAGGGTTTACATATAGGTCCTCAGATTTTTTTTTTTGAACAAATCTTCCAAATCTTATGAATATGTTCTCAAATTCATACTTTAGCTTTTTTATCAAATTTAAAATAGATACTTACGTTACAACTAGAAAATTATACGAAAATTCAGAATTAAGGGATGTTACACTCTCCCCCCTTTAAAAGAAAAATTTAGTCCTCTAAATTTATCATATCTCTATCGATAAAAAGATGGGGATAAACCTTTTTCATTTCCTCCTCTAGCTCCCTAGTTGTTTCCTCTCCAGAATGATGTCTCTAATTTACTTGAACCAGAGGGATGACCCGATTCCTTCTTATCTACAATCTGAGTGGGCTCTTCCACATAAGATAAATCTTTATCGATCTCAATCAGCTCATACTTAATAATATGAGAAGGATCAGGTATATACTTTCTAATCACCGAATCATGAAATAAATTATGGATATGGCACAACGATGGTGGTAAGGCAATCCTGTCAGCAACAGAACCAACCCAATCTTGGGCTTAACTTTCCTTTAGGATTTGGTTCTTGATATCTGGTTCATTAGGTACACATACTCTATCCCCAAATCTCAACAGGCCATCCTTTGAAACTTGAAATTTTGACTTCAATTCTTTTTCTGCTTCATTCCTCAAGTAGATTAAACGTGGATCTCGTAATTGTCCTTCCTTAATTTGTCGAATAAGATCAGATTGCACTTGAATGGAGGCCATCAATATCATCGAGTCTTTCTCTTTCCTCAAAGCTTTCAAATCAAAATTTTCTTCTAATAACTTCCATTGCTTCACGACCAGACTAGCCATAAAACTTGTAGATTTTCTACTAAATGCATCAGCTACAACATTGGCTTTTGCCCGGGTGATAACTGATGGCACAATCATAATCCTTCAGAAGTTCTATCCATCTTTCCTGCCTCATGTTTAACTCTTTCTGAGTGAAAATATATTTTAAACTCTTATGATCAGGAAATATTTCAAATTGTCGACCATACAAATAATGTCCCCAAATCTTTAGAGCAAAAATAATTGCTGCCAATTCCAAATCATGAGTTGGATAATTCAATTCATAACCTTTTAGTTGCCTAGAAGCATAAGCAATCACTTTCCCTTCCTGCATCAAAACACATCTAAGGCCCTTTATTGAAGCATCAGCATAAACTACAAATCCCTCACTACCACTTGGAATAGTGAGAATAGGAGAACTAGTCAATCTTCTTTTTAACTCTTAAAAACTTTGCTCACAATCATCACCCCATACAAATTTCACATTCTTTTTAGTGAGTTTGGTGAGAGGTTGAGCGATTCAAGAAAATCCCTCCACAAATCTCCTGTAATAACCTGCCATGCCCAAGAAGCTTCTAATTTCTATTACATTTGTTGGTACTTCCCATTCAACTATAGCTTCTATTTTCTTTGGATCAATAGATATACCGTTCCCTGAAATCACATGGCCTAAGAAAGCAACTTCATTCAACCACAATTCATATCTATTGAACTTTGCATACAACTTTTCTCTTAGTATGGATAATACATTTCTCAAGTGTTCCTCAAACTCCTGATTACTCCTTGAATACACCAATATGTCATCAATAAATTCAATTACGTAGCCATCCAAGAGCGGTTGAAATATCCTATTCATTAATTCCATAAAAGCTGCAGGGGCATTAGTCAAACCAAATGACATCACCAAAAATTCATAGTGACCATATCGAGTTATGAAAGTTGTTTTTGGAATATCCTCCTCCCTGATCTTCAACTGATAGTAACCTAACCTCATGTCAATCTTAGAGAATACTTGTGCACCCTACAATTGATCAAACAAATCATCAATTCTGGGTATGGGATACTTGTTTTTGATGGTCACCTGATTCAACAGTCTATAATTAATACAAAGCCTCAATGTTCCATCCTTCTTCTTCACTAATAGTATCGGAGCACCCCATGGAGATACGCTGGGTCGTATGAAACCCTTATCTAATAATTCTTGTAGTTGCTTCTTTAATTCCTCTAGCTCGAGTGGTGCCATTCTGTAGGGAGGCTTAGATATTGGGGTTGTACTGGGGACCAGATCAATAGCAAATACACCCTCTCTATCTAGAGGTAAACCAGGCAAGTCTTCTGGGAATATATCAGGGAACTCTTTGACCACTGAAATTTCATCTAGTTGGGTTTCTTGATTTGAATGCTCCTTTACACACACCTTATAACAAAAACAACCCTTCTGCATAAGATGATAAGCTCGAAGTGCTTATATCAAGCAAGGAGGCAAATCAATAGCGTACGAGATGTTCCGGAGCATATCATTGGCAAATGAAAAATTTCGGAACATATCAATGGTATGCGAAGCATTTTGATGTATATCAATGGCATAGGAAACATTTTGGAGCATATCAATACAAAATACGAAACAGAAGCTCAGATGTCATACCCTAGCATAGTGCATGTGAGGTTTAACTCAGTGGTGGCTCCACGCCGTGATGATTTCTCAACTCCATCCACGGGTAGCCCTTTCTTACTCGAGCCCTCTCACCCTGCCTAAGTGCTAGGTTGGCTCTGAATTTCATATCAAAAAGATAGAAGTTGAAGAGGGATTCCAAACATAATATGGTCTATCCATGCCAAGTATAATATCAAACTCTAAATCTTTAGGAGAACTAAATCAACAAAAAGTTTAAGTTCTCCAAGAAAATCAGACAAAAGGACCAGATTCAAGTTCGTTATCAAAGAATCTCCAATGATTGAATTTTACATATACCACATAATGCAGTGGTCTAGGTTGAATGCCCAAGTGATAAGCAAAATATTCAAAATCAAATCGTAGATAGGACCCTTGGTCAAACAAATACTTACATTCTTTCATATACATGCATAATACCATCGACTACTAATTCAGAAGTTTTAGAATCATATTCAGTGATAGCATACACTCTGACTTGGGCTGATAATTTATGAGGCAGTGGCTCTTTCTTCTTGTTCAAAGGGCAATCTTTTATTTTATGATCCAACTTTCTACAAGCAAATAGACTCCAGTCACCCGAAAACACAAATTTGTTTCATAATTTAACTTGCAATTCACACGTGATTGAATCTTTTGTGGTGACTTCCTTTTCAAATCTGAATATCTTGACCCTCTTGTTATCATTTTCTGATTTATTTCTAATCATATTTTTATTAGTAAACTTGTCCTTGTCATTTTTGCCATTGATCTACAAAAATTCTTTTCATTGTTCCCATTGATGATCAGCCTCTACTTCCAATATAAGGTGGCAAAAGAAATCTTTTAATCATTGAAATAATTTTGTACATCAAATATCTTTTCCATTCGCATCATCCATTTTTCTGCCACCAACGAAATTAGGTTCACCATGCTTTTGCTGTGCTACTCTAATTTGATATCCCCGATCAACCCTTTCATCCCACTTAATTAATAAAAAACAATTGAAATAAAAGGACCAAATTGCCTCATCATCCTAGATTCCTAAAATGCATCACAGAAAATTTCCACCAGTCACTATAGTTCACTTGATCTCAATATATTTTGCACGTCAACATATCAAATATTTTAGTGATCTTCAAACCATGCTCTGATACCACCTTTGTCACGCCCCTCAAAAATATCCATGATATTAAAATTTAAGAAAACAAATCAATCCACGATCCAAATTAACATTTGAGGTCACTAAGAAAACATTCAAGTCAAAATTTCACCTCTATAATCTATAAATTTATAAACCCTGTGTAGTTAATAAACATACAACACATCGCTCGATGATTCATAAAATCTGAACCCAACTCACCAAAATAATAACCACAACATAAATTCACAAATTTATAAACCTTGTGCAGTTCATAAACATATAACACATCGCTCAATGATTCATAGAATCTGAACCCAACTCACCAAAATAATAACCACAACATAAATTCACAAGTGTGGGAGTTTGTACAATCAAAAAACCAACGTTTACCATAAGTTCATATTGTTACACGAATTAAACTTAATATTCCAGAATCTTAAATATGAGAAGTCCTTTAAACTTATATAAAATCCACAAGTTTGGATTCATCGTCAACATTTCATTAGATGCAGCGTGTGCTTATGCAACAAAAACATATATACTAATAAATATCAGCCCTAAATCTTTTAGCTTTCCATTGCCTCAGCCCAATCTTAACATTTAAGCAAGCGACAAGCTATCCTGAAAAATTTATACAACAACGGGGTGAGCATATAAAGCTCAGCAAGTGACTAACATATCCATGTCAAAAGAGGACAATTTCCAAAGCGATAAAGTTTCAAAATGCAAGGCAGAATATAAGAATTCAAAGATGTAATATCATTAGGTGTAGAATCACAATTGTCATTTCAATCATACATATTTGGTTCATAACAGATGGGGCATGGGGTAATTAGAGCATATCAGCAACGAATGAAACGTTTCGGAGCATATCAACAAAAAATGAAACATTTCGTAGCTTATTAATGACATATGAAATGTTCCGGAGAATATCAACGGCGTATGGAACATTTCGAAGCATATCAACAATGAATGAAACATTTCGGAGCTTATCAATGGCGTATGAAATGTTCCGGAGCATATCAACGGCATATGGAACATTTCGAAGCATATCAACAATGAATGAAACATTTCGGAGCTTATCAATGGCATATGAAATGTTTTAGAGCATATCAATGACTTATGAAACATTTCGAAGCATATCAACAATGAATGAAACATTTCGGAGCATATAAATAACAAATGAAATGTTTCGGGGCTTATCAGTGGCGTATGAAATGTTTCGGAGCATATCAACGGCGTATGGAATATTTCGGAGCATATCAATAACAAATACCAAACAGAAGCTCAAACGTCGTCTTTGACGTTGCATTCATATCATTCTTATCCAAAGCATGTATAGAAACACATAACCAAAGCTCTGGATATCATATCAAACATACAAAAGGTGTAGTGGGACCACAGAAAGAATGTGATTCATCCATTTCTGAATGACCACCAGACAGAAGTCTCCCACGTTTGGGAGCTTCATCCACCCACATCTAGGTGAAGTCAGAGGGGGCCGGTAGAGCTTCGCAGGCTCTATGCATAACTCCCTTTACCATTTCTGGCAAAGGTTCATATTATCCCAAAACCCCAGAGTACAAAAGGGCAGTATGAACAATAAATAGCATATATCGGAAGCACATGCGGAACAACAAAACGTACATGTGCCTTTACGAGTCAATACGATGCAAACAACAATCTCTCACAAACGTATTCAGATTTGGAATGAAATGAAAGCAAGAGTATACCAGGATTCCAAGCAAACATATGTTGCTCAATTCAAATAAGAAGATTAGATGAATTTAATATCCAAAGGAATGAAACTAGAATAGGCACATTTCGAAAGCAAACGTGGATCAATGGGATATACATGTTCCTATATGTGTCAATGCGATATATCATAAACATTACACAAAAGGATTCAAGATTGTAAATAATTTATAGACAAGATCAAACTAGAATTCAAGCACCAACATAAGCCTCAATTGAGCGAAAGGGACTGAATGGAATCTATTTCCAAACGAAAAAAACAGAATACACGAAATCGACCAAAGCTCGATTTCTGACAGAATTCAAGAGGCACAATGAACAAATACTTCAGATTATCAATTATGCTCCAATACCCTTAAGAAAGCTACTGTTGAAAGATATATCAATCTATTTTTTGTTGAAATAAGTTTCGTACAACTCATGGTTTCCAACAAGGAGTTACCTTTGATTTGGTAACACAAGGTCAAAAACAAAATCTCTGTTTTGCAGAATTCATAGGGTCGGATTCAATAGATAATAGAGTAGGCATTTGAACTCCAAATTTTTCAATCAATATGTCAAAAGAATGGTTTACAAGATTAGTTTCAAATGAAATCAGTTTGGTACAATTCAGAATTTCCAACAGGGACTTATAGGCATTTTAGTATCGGAAGGTCAGAAATCTTGATCCCTGTTTTGCAGTATCCATAAGTTCATTTGAAACAGACTTTTGGATAAGTATTCGGTGTCAAAAATTTTCAAAATCAGAGTCAAAAGAAAGGTATAAGAGTCTACTTTCAAATGAATAAGGTCCTGCCTAAATCCACAATTGGTGCTAAAAATTATGACTGAAGAAATATATAGGGGTCAGTTTACCGAAAAATTTCAGATCCATGATTTTTGTATCTAACAAGAGAAATATGAGGTTCTAGGCTGAAATATTTCAAATAATTCAGAATAAATATGAGTTCAAAGACCAATAATTCTGTAGGATGGGATTAGAACACTTGCCTTTGAGAATTATGACCCCAATTGAGAAGATTTGAGTAAGAAACCTCAAAGCCCCAATTTTTTTCTTCTTCTTCTTCCCCCTTTTTTTTTCCTCTTCTTCTTTCTTTCTTTCTCTGTTCATCCATGTAGCTGCCTTCTCTGGTTCCTTAAAAATGAAGGCAGAGAGGCTTAAATGATGGGATTTGTAATTTTGTGTATTTTGTAGTTTAGTCTTTATATTATTATATTTACTATTAGGTCTTGAGGGTTTACATATAGGTCCTCAGAATATTTTTTTTTTAAACAAACCTCCCAAGTCTTATGAATATGTTCTCAAATTCATACTTTGGCTTTTTTTATCAAATTTAAAATAGATACTTACGTTACAACTAGAAAATTATGCGAAAATTCAGAATTAAGGGATGTTACACTCTCCCCCCTTTAAAAGTAAAATTTAGTCCTCTAAATTTATCATATCTCTATCGATAAAAAGATGGGGATAAACCTTTTTCATTTCCTCCTCTAGCTCCCTGGTTGTTTCCTCTCCAGAATGATGTCTCCAATTTTTTTGAACTAGAGGGATGACCCGATTCCTTCTTATCTACAATCTGAGTGGGCTCTTCCACATAAGATAAATCTTTATCGATCTCAATCAACTCATACTTAATAATATGAGAAGGATCAGGTATATACTTTCTAATCACCGAATCATTAAATATATTATGGATATGGCACAACGATGGTGGTAAGGCAATCCTATCAGCAACAGAACCAACCCAATCTTGGGCTTAACTTTCCTTTAGGATTTGGTTCATGATATCTGGTTCATTAGGTACACATACTCTATCCCCAAATCTCAACAGGCCATCCTTTGAAACTTGAAATTTTGGCTTCAATTCCTTTTCTACTTCATTCCTCAAGTAGATTAAACGTGGATCTCGTAATTGTCCTTCCTTAATTTGTTGAATAAGATCAGATTGCACTTGAATGGAGGCCATCAATATCATCGAGTCGTTCTCTTTCCTCAAAGCTTTCAAATCAAAATTTTCTTCTAATAACTTCCATTGCTTCACGACCAGACTAGCCATAAAACTTGTAGATTTTCTGCTAAATGCATCAGCTACAAAATTGGCTTTTGCTCGGGTGATAACTGATGGCACAATCATAATCCTTCAGAAGTTCTATCCATCTTTCCTGCCTCATATTTAACTCTTTCTGAGTGAAAATATATTTTAAACAATTATGATCAGGAAATATTTCAAATTGTCGACCATACAAATAATGTCTCCAAATCTTTAGAGCAAAAATAATTGCTGCCAATTCCAAATCATGAGTTGGATAATTCAATTCATAACCTTTTAGTTGCCTAGAAGCATAAGCAATCACTCTCCCTTCCTCCATCATAACACATCCAAGGCCCTTTATTGAAGCATCAGCATAAACTACAAATCCCTCACTACCACTTGGAATAGTGAGAATAGGAGAACTAGTCAATCTTCTTTTGAACTCTTAAAAACATTGCTCACAATCATCACCCCATACAAATTTCACATTCTTTTTAGTGAGTTTGGTGAGAGGTTGAGCGATTCGAGAAAATCCCTCCACAAATCTCCTGTAATAACCTGCCATGCCCAAGAAGCTTCTAATTTCTATTACATTTGTTGGTACTTCCCATTCAACTATAGCTTCTATTTTCTTTGGATCAATAGATATACCGTTCCCTGAAATCACATGGCCTAAGAAAGCAACTTCATTCAACCACAATTCATATCTATTGAACTTTGCATACAACTTTTCTCTTAGTATGGATAATACATTTCTCAAGTGTTCCTCATGCTCCTGATTACTACTTGAATACACCAATATGTCATCAATAAATTCAATTACGTAGCCATCCAAGAGCGGTTGAAATATCCTATTCATTAATTCCATAAAAGCTGCAGGGGCATTAGTCAAACCAAATGGCATCACCAAAAATTCATAGTGACCATATCGAGTTATGAAAGTTGTTTTTGGAATATCCTCCTCCCTGATCTTCAACTGATAGTAACCTAACCTTAGGTCAATCTTAGAGAATACTTGTGCACCCTACAATTGATCAAATAAATCATCAATTCTGGATATGGGATACTTGTTTTTGATGGTCACCTGATTCAATAGTCTATAATTAATACAAAGCCTCAATGTTCCATCCTTCTTCTTCACTAATAGTACTGGAGCACCCCATGGAGATACGCTGGGTCATATGAAACCCTTATCTAATAATTCTTGTAGTTGCTTCTTTAATTCCTCTAGCTCGAGTGGTGCCATTCTGTAGGGAGGCTTAGATATTGGGGTTGTACTAGGGACCAGATCAATAGCAAATACACCCTCTCTATCTAGAGGTAAACCAGGCAAGTCATCTAGGAATACATCAGGGAACTCTTTGACCAATGAAATTTCATCTAGTTGGGTTTCTTGATTTGAATGCTCCTTTACACACACCTTATAACAAAAACAACCCTTCTGCATAAGATGATAAGCTCGAAGTGCTTATATCAAGCAAGGAGGGAAATCAATAGCGTACGAGATGTTCCGGAGCATATCATTGGCAAATGAAAAATTTCGGAACATATCTATGGTATGCGAAGCATTTTGATGTATATCAATGGCATAGGAAACATTTTGGAGCATATCAATACAAAATACGAAACTGAAGCTCAAATGTCATACCCTAGCATAGTTCATGTGAGGTTTAACTCAGTGGTGGCTCCACGCGGTGATGAGTTCTCGACTCCATCCACGGGTAGCCCTTTCTTACTCGAGCCCTCTCACCCTGCCTAAGTGCTAGGTCAGCTCTGAATTTCATATCAAAAAGATAGAAGGTGAAGAGGGATTCCAAACATAATATGGTCTATACATGCCAAGTATAATATCAAACTCCAAATCTTTAGGAGAACTAAATCAACAAAAAGTTTAAGTTCTCCAATAAAATCAGACAAAAGGACCAGATTCAAGTTCGTTATCAAAGAATCTCCAATGATTGAATTTTACATATACCACATAACGCAGTGGTCTAGGTTGAATACCCAAGTGATAAGCAAAATATTCAAAATCAAATCGTAGATAGGACCCTTGGTCAAACAAATACTTACATTCTTTCATATACATGCCTAATACCTTCGGCTACTAATTCAGAAGTTTTAGAATCATATTCAGTGATAGCATACACTCTGACTTGGGCTGATAATTTATGAGGCAGTGGCTCTTTCTTCTTGTTCAAAGGGCAATCTTTTATTTTATGATCCAACTTTCTACAAGCAAATAGACTCCAGTCACCCGAAAACACAAATTTGTTTCATAATTTAACTTGTAATTCACACGTGATTGAATCTTTTGTGGTGACTTCCTTTTCAAATCCAAATATCTTGACCCTCTTGTTATTATTTTCTGATTCATTTCTAATCATATTCTTATTGGTAAACTTTTCCTTGTCATTTTTGCCATTGATCTACAAAAATTCTTTTCATTCTTCCCATTAATGATCAGCCTCTACTTCCAATATAAGGTTGTTGAATCTCGTATTTTGATGATGAAACTACTTGATATATGTTTATGATTTAATCTGCGTTTTGAGTGACGCAGGATGCTTTGATCAGGATGAGACAATTAAAGCAGGAAAATCATGTTGTGCCGGAGGAACATGTCAGAAGATTGGACGTCGGGCCGGTGGATCGATCGACGTATCGACAGAAGGCTTCGGGCCGTGGACTCGGGCATCGGGCCAAGTAGAGCGGGTATTGTGCCAAGGATATCGGAGTTGCGGAGTCAACTGGCCGATTGGGCAATAGGCCGCAGGAGAGGACGATGCGCCGAAGAATCAGACGAAGCGTCGAGGGACCAATGACATGCCGGACAACTTGGTTAATTGCTTAGGATTAATTATCTCGATCGAAGTTTTGTTTTAAGTGTGCAGGATTAACTACGATGAAAGATAGACAAGCAGCAGGAGTTGCGCCGGAGTCAAGTTCATGATCACGTTGGGAGTTCGAGAGTTCGACGGAAGTACGGACGGTCGTCGGAGGTTCTGCGAGAACAGATCCGAGAAGTCCAGAAGCTTGCCAAGCGAAGCTCGTCGGAACTCGCCAAGTGGATCGTCGCAAAGTCCAGGAGTTTGCCGGAAGTCCGCAGAAGCATCACCGAGGGTTCATCGGATGATCGACGGAAGTTCGCCGGAAACTCGCCGGAAGAAGCGATTGACGTACCGAAGCAAAGCTGCAGAAATTGTCTTA
Organism: Musa acuminata AAA Group; assembly: GCF_036884655.1. Taxonomy (NCBI): domain Eukaryota; kingdom Viridiplantae; phylum Streptophyta; class Magnoliopsida; order Zingiberales; family Musaceae; genus Musa; species Musa acuminata. The sequence continues at coordinate 16,071,873 of NC_088340.1, forward strand.
GATTTAATCGTAGTTAGCACGGTGATTAAGTTAGAAATGGGAGGTGATCCCATTAGCTTAATCCTGGGGCAATTGGGCCCCTGAAGAACTCAAGTTGGGTCGAATGGTTCAACCCATTCGAACCCAAGTAGCTGTGGGAGGTGCAACCGCCCAGGCAGGGAGGTGCCATCGCCCAGGCTAAGTCTCCCAGCGAGACTGGGCGGTGCAACTGCCCCAGCCAAGAGGTGCAACCGCCCAGGGCTCAGTCTCCAAGCGAGACTGGGCGGTGCAACCTCCTCTGTCGAGAGGTAGCACCGCCAGAGCTCAAGTTCCGAGCTCTGGCAGGCGATGCAACCACCGAGCTCGGTCTTCAAGCTCTAGCAGAGAGCTGCAACCTCTCTGGACAGGAGATGCACCGCCTGAGCTCGGTCTTCGAGCTCTGGCAGAGTGGTGCAACCACCTCTGGCAGAGAGGTGCAACCACCTCTGGCAGAGAGGTGCAACCACCTCTGGCAGAGAAGAGAAACTTCTCTGGTCAGGAGATGCACCGCCTGAGCTCGGTCTTCGAGCTCTGGCAGGAAGGTGCAACCACCCCTGACAGAGAAGGTGGAACCGTCCGAGCTCAGTCTTCGAGCTCTGCCAGGCGGTGCCACCTCTCCAGTCGAGAGGTGCAACCGCCTGAGCTCAGACTTCGAGCTCTACCAGGCGGTGCCACCTCTCCAGTCAAGAGGTGCAACCGCCTGATCCCGGAATTCCGGGATTTGATCGTTTTGAGCTCGAAATTTGAATTGGGTTGGGGCCTATAAATACCCCACCCATTCAGCACTGAAAAGATACAGACCTACACCGAAATCTTGATCTTTTCTGTGATTCTAAGAGCTCAAAAGTGTTGTAAAGCCTTTAAGTCTCCTCCTTCTGTTCTTCAAGTTTTCAGTTGTAAAGTGAGGAGAGAAAGGTCTGTAAAGGTTGTCTCCTGAGCCTGTCAAAAGGAGAGAAATTGTAAAAGGGAAGTTTGGCCTTCGCCTATTGAAGGAAGGCCCCTAGTTGACGTCGGCAACCTCGTCGGTGGAGGAAGCCAAAAGTGGAGTAGGTCAAGGCTGACCGAACCACTCTAAATCTCTGGTTTGCGTTTATTTTTGAGCACTTTATCATTACTGCAAACCTCCTCCATTACTACTGCTCTCTGCGCTCTCACGAACAAGTTCTAAGTGCTGTTCTTCCGAATCTGCATTCAGACGTAAATTCGTATTTTCGTACATTACAGTTTACGTTTACGTTTGATTCTGCAGAACTGTCTTCCGTGCTTTTACGAAAGAGTTTCTTTGCAGTTTACACTTACATTTTGATCCTATTGATAACTGCAAACTGTCCTCTACAATTTTACGAACGAGTTTCAACATTTAGACGTAAAACTGCATTTAGACGTAAATCGGCTTTCCTCTCACAATCATCAGTTCTCAGTTCAAGTTTACGTCTTGATTTCAACTGCATACTGCCTTCTGCGAGTATACAAACGAGTTTCAAAGTTTAGACGTAAATCTGCGTTTAGACGTAAATCTGCGTTTAGACGAAAAACTGCGTTTAGACGTAAATCTGAGTTTAGACGTAAACTGCGCTTAGACGCAAAACTGCGCTTAGACGCAAACTGTGTTTAGACGCAAACTGCGCTTAGACGCAAACTGTGCTTAGACGCAAACTGTGTTTAGACGCAAACTGCGCTTAGACGCAATCTGCGCTTAGACGCAAACTGCAGTTAGATACAAACTGAGAATTAGCTTTTGCATCATAATAGCTTTTATTGAACGAACGCAGCTTTTGGTTTTTAATCGCTGTAAGATTTCCGCTGCACTAATTCACCCCCCCCCCTCTTAGTGCTCTCGATCCTAACAAAGGTGGCAAAAGAAATCTTTTAATCATTGAAATAATTAGTACATCAAATATCTTTTCCATTCGCATCATCCATTTTTCTGCCACCAACGAAATTAGGTTCACCATGCTTTTGCTGTGCTATTCTGATTTGATATCCCCGATCAACCCTTTCATCCCACTTAATTAATAAAAAATAATTAAAATAAAAGGACCAAATTGCCTCATCATCCTAGATTCCTAAAATGCATCAAAGAAAATTTCCACCAATCACTATAGTTCACTTGATCTCAATATATTTTGCACGTCAACATATCAAATATTTTAGTGATCCTCAAACCATTCTCTAATACCACCTTTGTCACGCCCCTAAAAAATATCCATGATATTAAAATTTAAGAAAACAAATCAATCCAGGATCCAAACTAACATTTGAGGTCACTAAGAAAACATTCAAGTCAAAATTTCAACTCTATAATCTATAAATTTATAAACCCTGTGTAGTTCATAAACATACAACACATCGCTCGATGATTCATAAAATCTGAACCAAACTCACCAAAATAATAACCACAATATAAATTCACAAATTTATAAATCCTGTGCAGTTCATAAACATATAACACATCGCTCGATGATTCATAGAATCTGAACCCAACTCACCAAAATAATAACCACAACAGAAATTCACAAGTGTGGGACTTTGTACAATCATAAAACCAACGTTTACCATAAGTTCATATCGTTACACGAATTAAACTTAACATTCCAGAATCTTAAACATGAGAGGTCCTTTAAACTTATAGAAAATCCACAAGTTTGGATTCATCGTCAACATTTCATTAGATGCAGCGTGTGCTTATGCAACAAAATCATATATACTAATAAAGATCTGCCCAAAATCTTTTAGCTTTCCATTGCCTCAGCCCAATCTTAACATTTAAGCAAGCGACAAGCTATCCTGAAAAATTTATACAACAACGGGGTGAGCATATAAAGCTCAGCAAGTGACTAACATATCCATGTCAAAAGAGGACAATTTCCAAAGCGATAAAGTTTCAAAATGCAAGGCAGAATATAAGAATTCAGAGACGTAATATCATTAGGTATAGAATCATAATTGTCATTTCAATCATACATATTTGGTTCATAACAGATGGGGCATAGAGTAATTGGAGCATATCAGCAACGAATGAAATGTTTCGGAGCATATCAATAACAAATGAAACATTTTGGAGCTTATCAATGACGTTTGAAATGTTCCGGAGCATATCAACGGCGTATGGAACATTTCGAAGCATATCAATAATGAATGAAACATTTCGGAGCTTATCAATGGCGTATGAAATGTTCCGGAGCATATCAACGGCATATGGAACATTTCGAAGCATATCAACAATGAATGAAATATTTCGGAGCTTATCAATGGCGTATGAAATGTTCTAGAGCATATCAACGACGTATGGAACATTTCGAAGCATATCAACGATGAATAAAACATTTCGGAGCATATAAATAACAAATGAAATGTTTCGGAGCTTATCAGTGGCGTATGAAATGTTCCGGAGCATATCAACGGCGTATGGAACATTTCGGAGTATATCAATAACAAATACCAAACAGAAGCTCAAACGTCGTCTTTGACGTTGCATTCATATCATTCTTATCCAAAGCATGTATAGAAACACATAACCAAAGCTCTGGATATCATATTAAGCATACAGAAGGTGTAGTGGGACCACAGATAGAATGTGATTCATCCATTTCTGAATGACCACTAGACAGAAGTCTCCCACGTCTGGGAGCTCCATCCACCCACGTCTAGGTGAGGTCAGAGGGAGCCGGCAGAGCATCGCAGGCTCTATGCATAACTCCCTTTACCATTTCTGGCAAAGGTTCATATTATGCCACAACACCAGAGTAAAAAAGGGCAATACGAACAATAAATAGCATATATTGGAAGCACATGCGGAACAACAAAACGTACATGTGCCTTTACGAGTCAATACGATGCAAGCAATAATCTCTCACAAATGTATTTAGATTTGGAATGAAATGAAAGCAAGAGTATACCAGGATTCCAAGCAAACATATGTAGCTCAATTCAAATAAGAAGATTAGATGAATTTAATATCCAAAGGAATGATACTAGAATAGGCACATTTCGAAAGCAAACGTGGATCAACGGGATATACATGTGCCTATATGTGTCAATGCATAAACATTACACAAAAGGATTCAAGATTGTAAATAATTTATAGACAAGATCAAACTAGAATTCAAGTACCAACATAAGCCTCAATTGAGTGAAAGGGACTGAATGAAATCTATTTCCAAACAAATGAAATAGAATACGCGAAATCGACCAAAGCTCGATTTCTGACAGAATTCAAGAGGCACATTGAACAAATACTTCAGATTATCAATTATGCTCCAATACCCTTAATAAAGCTACTGTTGAAAGATATATCAATCTATTTTCTGTTGAAATAAGTTTCGTATGACTCATGGTTTCCAACGAGGAGTTACCTTTGATTTGGTAACACAAGGTCAAAAACAAAATCATTGTTTTACAGAATTCATAGGGTCGAATTCAACAGATAATAGGGTAAGCATTTGAATTCCAAATTTTTCAGTAAATTTGTTAAAAGAAAGGTTCACAAGTCTAGTTTCAAATTAAATCAGTTTGGTATAATTTAGAATTTCCAATTGGTAATTATAGGCATTTTAGTATCAAAAGGTCAGAAATCTTGATCCCTGTTTTGCAACATCCATAGGCTTATTTGAAACAGACTTTTGGGTAAGTATTCGGGGTCAAAAATTTTCAAAATCAGAGTTAAAAGAAAGGTATAAGAGTCTAATTTCAAATGAACAAGGTCCTGCCTAAATCCAAAATTGGTGCTAAATATTATGGCTAAAGCAATGTATAGGGGTCAGTTTACCGAAAAATTTCATATCCATGATTTTTGTATCTAACAAGAGAAATATGAGGTTCTAGGCTGAAATCTTTCAAATAATTCAGAATAAATATGAGTTCAAAGACTAATAATTCTGTAGGATGAGATTAGAACACTTGCCTTTGAGAATTATGACCCTAATTGAGAAGATTTGAGTATGAAACCTCGAAGCCCCAAATTTTTTCTTCTTCTTTTTCCCCCTTTTTTTTTCCTCTTCTTCTTTCTTTCTTTCTCTGTTCATCCACGTAGCTGCCTTCTCTGGTTCCTTAAAAATGAAGGCAGAGAGGCTTAAACGGTGGGATTTGTAATTTTGTGTATTTTGCAGTATAGTCCTTATAGTATTTTATTTACGATTAGGTCCTCAGGATTTACATATAGGTCCTCAGATTTTTTTTTTTTTTTATACAAATCTCCCAAATCTTATGAATAAGTTCTCAAATTCATACTTTGACTTTTTTTCTCAAATTTAAAATAGATACTTACATTACAACTAGAAAATTATACGAAAATTCAGAATTAAGGGATGTTACACTTTCCCCCCCTTAAAAGAAAATTTTAGTCCTTTAAATTTATCATATCTCTATCGATGAAAAGATGGGGATAAACCTTTTTCATTTCCTCCTCTAGCTCCTTGGTTGTTTCCACTCCAGAATGATGTCTCCAATTTACTTGAACCAGAGGGATGACCCGATTCCTTCTTATCTACAATCTGAGTGGGCTCTTCCACATAAGATAAATCTTTATCGATCTCAATCAGCTCATACTTAATGATATGAGAAGGATCAGGTATATACTTTCTAATCACCGAAACATGAAATATATTATGGATATGGCACAATGATGGTGGTAAGGCAATCCTGTAAGCAACAGAACCAACCCAATCTTGGGCTTAACTTTCCTTTAGGATTTGGTTCTTGATATCTGGTTCATTAGGTACACATACTCTATCCCCAAATCTCAACAGGCCATCCTTTGAAACTTAAAATTTTGGCTTCAATTCCTTTTCTATTTCATTCCTCAAGTAGATTAAATGTGGATCTCGTAATTGTCCTTCTTTAATTTGTTGAATAAGATCAGATTGCACTTGAATGGAGGCCATCAATATCATCGAGTCTTTCTCTTTCCTCAAAGCTTTCAAATCAAAATTTTCTTCTAATAACTTCCATTGCTTCACGACCAGACTAGCCATAAAACTTGTAGATTTTCTACTAAGTGCATCAGCTACAACATTGGCTTTGCCCGGGTGATAACTGATAGCACAATCATAATCCTTCAGAAGTTCTATCCATCTTCGCTGCCTCATGTTTAACTCTTTCTGAGTGAAAATATATTTTAAACTCTTATGATCAGGAAAGATTTCAAATTGTCGACCATACAAATAATGTCTCCAAATCTTTAGAACAAAAATAATTGCTGCCAATTCCAAATCATGAGTTGGATAATTCAATTCAAAACCTTTTAGTTGCCTAGAAGCATAAGCAATCACTCTCCCTTCCTACATCAAAACACATCCAAGGCCCTTTCTTGAAGCATCAGTATAAACTACAAATCCCTCACTACCACTTGGAATAGTGAGAATAGGAGAACTAGTCAATCTTCTTTTTAACTCTTAAAAACTTTGCTCACAATCATCACCCCATACAAATTTAACATTCTTTTTAGTGAGTTTGGTGAGAGGTTGAGCGATTCGAGAAAATCCCTCCATAAATCTCCGTTAATAACCTGCCATGCTCAAGAAGCTTCTAATTTCTATTACATTTGTTGGTACTTCCCATTCAACTATAGCTTCTATTTTCTTTGGATCAATAGATATACCGTTCCCTGAAATCACATGGCCTAAGAAAGCAACTTCATTCAACAACAATTCATATCTATTGAACTTTGCATACAACTTCTTTTCTCTTAGTATAGATAATACATTTTTCTTGTGTTCCTCATGCTCCTGATTACTCCTTGAATACACCAATATGTCATCAATAAATTCAACTACATAGCCATCAAAGAGCGGTTGAAATATCCTATCCATTAGTTCCATAAAAGCTGCAAAGGCATTAGTCAAACCAAATGGCATCACCAAAAATTCATAGTGACCATATCGAGTTCTGAAAGCTGTTTTTGGAATATCCTCCTCCTTGATCTTCAACTGATAGTAACCTAACCTCAGGTCAATCTTAGAGAATACTTGTGCACCCTACAGTTGATCAAACAAATCATCAATTCTGGGTCTGGGACACTTGTTTTTGATGGTCACCTAATTCAACAGTCTATAATTAATACAAAGCCTCAATGTTCCATCCTTCTTCTTCACTAATAGTACTGGAGCACCCTATGGAGATAAGCTGGGTCGTATGAAACCCTTATCTAATAATTCTTGTAGTTGCTTCTTTAATTCCTCTAGCTCGAGTGGTGCCATTCTATAGGGAGGCTTAGATATTAGAGTTGTACTGGGGACCAGATCAATAGCAAATACACCCTCTCTATCTAGAGTTAAACCAGGCAAGTCATTTGGGAATACATCAGGGAACTCTTTGTCCACTGAAATTTCATCAAGGTGGGTTTCTTGATTTGAATGCTCCTTCATACACACCTTATAACAAAAACAACACTTATGCATAAGATGATAAGCTTGAATGCTTATATCAAGCAAGGAGGCAAATCAATAGCGTACGAGATGTTCCGGAGCATATCATTGGCAAATGGAAAATTTCGGAACATATCAATGGTATGCGAAGCATTTTGATGTATATTAATGGCATAGGAAACATTTTGGAGCATATCAATACAAAAAACGAAACAGAAGCTCAGACGTCATACCCTAGCATAGTGCATGTGAGGTTTAACTCAGTGGTGGTTCCACACTGTGATGAGTTCTCGACTCCATCCACAGGTAGCCCTTTCCTACTCGAGCCCTCTCACCCTACCTAAGTGCTAGGTCGGCTTTGAATTTCATATCAAACAGATAGAAGGTGAAGAGGGATTCCAAACATAATATGCTCTATCCACGCCATGTATAATATCAAACTCCAAATCTTTAGGAGAACTAAATCAACAAAAAGTTCAAATTCTTCAATAAAATCAGACAAAAGGACTAGATTCAAGTTCATTATCAAAGAATCTCCAATGATTGAATTTTACATATACCACATAATGCAGAGGTCTAGGTTGAATGCCCAAGTGATAAGCAAAATATTATAAATCAAATCGTAGATAAGACTTATGGTGAAACAAATATTTACATTCTTTCATAAACAAGCATAATACCTTAGACTACTAATTCAGAAGTTTTAGAATCATATTCAGTGATAGCATACACTCTGACTTGGGCTGATGATTTAAGAGGAAATGACTCTTTCTTTTTGTTCAAAGGGCAATCTTTTATTTTATGATCCAACTTTCTACAAGCAAATAGACTCCAGTCACCCGAAAACATAAATTTGTTTCATAATTTAACTTGCAATTCACACGTGATTGAATCTTTTGTGGTGACTTCCTTTTCAAATCCAAATATCTTGACCCTCTTGTTATCATTTTCTGATTCATTTCTAATCATATTCTTATTGGTAAACTTGTCCTTGTCATTTTTGCCATTGATCTACAAAAATTCTTTTCATTGTTCCCATTAATGATCAGCCTCTACTTCCAATATAAGGTGGCAAAAGAAATCTTTTAATCATTGAAATAATTTTGTACATCAAATATCTTTTCCATTCGCATCATCCATTTTTCTGCCACCAACGAAATTAGGTTCACCATGCTTTTGTTGTGCTACTCTGATTTGATATCTCCGATCAACCCTTTCATCCCACTTAATTAATAAAAAACAATTGAAATAAAAGGACCAAATTGCCTCATCATCCTAGATTCCTAAAAGGCATCAAAGAAAATTTCCACCAATCACTATAGTTCACTTGATCTCAATATATTTTGCACGTCAACATATCAAATATTTTAGTGATCCTCAAACCATGCTCTGATACCACCTCTGTCACGCCCCTCAAAAATATCCATGATATTAAAATTTAAGAAAACAAATCAATCCAGGATCCAAACTAACATTTGAGGTCACTAAGAAAACATTCAAGTCAAAATTTCACCTCTATAATCTATAAATTTATAAACCCTGTGTAGTTCATAAACATACAACACATCGCTCGATGATTCATAAAATATGAACCCAACTAACCAAAATAATAACCACAACATAAATTCACAAATTTATAAACCCTATGCAGTTCATAAACATATAACACATCGCTCGATGATTCATAGAATCTGAACCCAACTCACCAAAATAATAACCACAACATAAATTCACAAGTGTGGGAGTTTGTACAATCATAAAACCAACGTTTACCATAAGTTCATATCATTACATGAATTAAACTTAACATTCCAGAATCTTAAACATTAGAGGTCCTTTAAACTTATACAAAATCCACAAGTTTGGATTCATCGTCAACATTTCATTAGATGCAGCATGTGCTTATGCAACAAAAACATATTTACTAATAAAGATCTGCCCAAAATCTTTTAGCTTTCCACTGCCTCAGCCCAATCTTAACATTTAATCAAGCGACAAGCTATCCTGAAAAATTTATACAATAACGGGGTGAGCATATAAAGCTCAGCAAGTGACTAACATATCCATGTCAAAAGAGGACAATTTCCAAAGAGATAAAGTTTCAAAATGCAAGGCAGAATATAAGAATTCATAGACATAATATCATTAGGTGTAGAATCACAATTGTCATTTCAATCATGCATATTTGGTTCATAACAGATGGGGCATAGAGTAATTGGAGCATATCAGCAACGAATGAAACGTTTCGGAGCATATCAATAACAAATGAAACATTTTGGAGCTTATCAATGACGTTTGAAATGTTCCGGAGCATATCAACGGCGTATGGAACATTTCGAAGCATATCAATAATGAATGAAACATTTCGGAGCTTATCAATGGCGTATGAAATGTTCCGGAGCATATCAACGGCATATGGAACATTTCGAAGCATATCAACAATGAATGAAATATTTCGGAGCTTATCAATGGCGTATGAAATGTTCTAGAGCATATCAACGACGTATGGAACATTTCGAAGCATATCAACGATGAATAAAACATTTCGGAGCATATAAATAACAAATGAAATGTTTCGGAGCTTATCAGTGGCGTATAAAATGTTCCGGATCATATCAACGGCGTATGGAACATTTCGGAGCATATCAATAACAAATACCAAACAGAAGCTCAAACGTCGTCTTTGACGTTGCATTCATATCATTCTTATCCAAAGCATGTAAAGAAACACATAACCAAAGTTCTGGATATCATATCAAATATATAGAAGGTGTAGTGGGACCACAGACAGAATGTGATTCATCCATTTCTGAATGACCACCAGATAGAAGTCTCCCACGTCTGGGCGCTCCATCCACCCGCGTCTAGGTGAAGTCAGAGGTGGCCGGTAGAGCATCGCAGGCTCTATGCATAACTCCCTTTACTATTTCTGGCAAAGGTTCACATTATCCCATAACACCAGAGTACAAAAGGGCAGTATGAACAATAAATAGCATATATCGGAAGCACACGCGGAACAACAAAACATACATGTGCCTTTACGAGTCAACACGATGCAAGCAATAATCTCTCACAAACGTATTCAGATTTGGAATGAAATGAAAGCAAGAGTATACCAGGATTCCAAGCAATCATATGTAGCTCAATTCAAATAAAAAGATTAGATGAATTTAATATCCAAATGAATGAAACTAGAATAGGCACATTTCGAAAGCAAACGCGGATCATTAGGATATACATGTGCCTATATGTGTTAATGCGATATAGCATAAACATTACACAAAAGGATTCAAGAAAGTAAATAATTATAGACAATATCAAACCATAATTCAAGCACCAACATATGCCTCATTTGAGCGAAAGGGACTGACTGGAATCTATTTCCAAACGAATGAAACAGAATACGCGAAATCGACCAAAGTTCGATTTCTGACAGAATTCAAGAGGCACATTGAACAAATACTTCAGATTATCAATTATGCTCTAATACCCTTAAGGAAGCTACTATTAAAAGATATATCAATCTATTTTCTGTTGAAACAAGTTTCGTATGACTCATGGTTTCCATCAAGGAGTTACCTTTGATTTGGTAACACAAGGTCAAAAACAAAATCACTGTTTTACAGAATTCATAGGGTCGGATTCAACAGAAAATAGGGTATGCATTTGAATTCCAAATTTTTCAATCAATATGTCAGAAGAAAGGTATACAAGTCTTGTTTCAAATAAAGTCAGTTTGGTAGAATTCAGAATTTCCAACAGGGACTTATAAGCATTTTAGTTTCGAAAGGTCAGAAATCTTGATCCCTATTTTGCAGCATCCGTAGGCTCATTTGAAACAGACTTTTGGGTAAGTATTCGGTGTCCAAAATTTTCAAAATCAGAGTCAAAAGAAAGATATAAGAGTCTACTTTCAAATGAATAAGGTCCTTCCTAAATCCACAATTGGTGCTAAAAATTATGGCTGAAGCAATGTATAGGGGTCAGTTTACCAAAAAATTTCAGATCCATGATTTTTGTATCTAACAAGAGAAATATGAGGTTCTAGGCTGAAATCTTTCAAATAATTCAGAACAAATATGAGTTCAAAGACTAATAATTATGTAGGATAGGATTAGAACACTTGCATTTGAGAATTATGACCCCAATTTAGAAGATTTGTGTAAGAAACCTCAAAGCCCCAATTTTTTTCTTCTTCTTCTTCCCCCTTTTTTTTTCCTCTTTGCTTTCGTTCTTTCTCTGTTCATCCACGTAGCTGCCTTCTCTGGTTCCTTAAGAACGAAGGAAGAGAGGCTTAAATGGTGGGATTTGTAATTTTGTGTATTTAGCAGTTTAGACCTTATATTATTATATTTACGATTAGGTCCTCAGGGTTTACATATAGGTCCTCAGATTTTTTTTTTTTGAACAAATCTCCCAAATATTATGAATAAGTTCTCAAATACATACTTTGGCTTTTTTATCAAATTTAAAATAGATACTTACATTACAACTAGAAAATTATACAAAAATTCAGAATTAAGGGATGTTACACTTTCCCCCCCTTAAAAGAAAATTTTAGTCCTCTAAATTTATCATATCTCTATCGATGAAAAGATGGGGATAAACCTTTTTCATTTCCTCCTCTAGCTCCCTAGTTGTTTCCTCTCCAGAATGATGTCTCCAATTTACTTGAACCAGAGGGATGACCCGATTCCTTCTTATCTACAATCTGAGTGGGCTCTTCCACATAAGATAAATCTTTATCGATCTCAATCAGCTCATACTTAATAATATGAGAAGGATCAGGTATATACTTTCTAATCACCGAAACATGAAATATATTATGGGTATGGCACAACGACGGTAGTAAGACAATCCTGTAAGTAACAGAACCAACCCAATCTTGGGCTTAACTTTCCTTTAGGATTTGGTTCTTGATATCTGGTTCATTAGGTACACATACTCTATCCCCAAATCTAAACAGGCCATCCTTTGAAACTTGAAATTTTGGCTTCAATTCCTTTTCTACTTCATTCCTCAAGTAGATTAAATGTGGATCTCGTAATTGTCCTTCCTTAATTTGTTGAATAAGATCAGATTGCACTTGAATGGAGGCCACCAATATCATTGAGTCTTTCTCTTTCCTTAAAGCTTTCAAATCAAAATTTTCTTCTAATAACTTCCATTGCTTCACGACCAGACTAGCCATAAAACTTATAGATTTTCTATTAAGTGCATCAGCTACAACATTGGCTTTGCCCGGGTGATAACTGATGGCACAATCATAATCCTTCAGAAGTTCTATCCATCTTCGCTGCCTCATGTTTAACTCTTTCTGAGTGAAAATATATTTTAAACTCTTATGATCAGGAAAGATTTCAAATTGTCGACCATACAAATAATGTCTCCAAATCTTTAGAACAAAAATAATTGCTACCAATTCCAAATCATGAGTTGGATAATTCAATTCATAACCTTTTAATTCCCTAGAAGCATAAGCAATCACTCTCCCTTCCTGCATCAAAACACATCCAAGGCCCTTTCTTGAAGCATCAGCATAAATTACAAATCTCTCACTACCACTTGGAATAGTGAGAATAGGAGAACTAGTCAATCTTCTTTTTAACTCTTAAAAACTTTGCTCACAATCATCACCCCATACAAATTTCACATTCTTTTTAGTGAGTTTGGTGAGAGGTTGAGCGATTCGAGAAAATCCCTCCACAAATCTCCTGTAATAACCTGCCATGCCCAAGAAGCTTCTAATTTCTATTACATTTGTTGGTACTTCTCATTCAACTATAGCTTCTATTTTCTTTGGATCAATAGATATACCGTTCCCTGAAATCACATGGCCTAAGAAAGCAACTTCATTCAACCACAATTCATATCTATTGAACTTTGCATACAACTTCTTCTCTCTTAGTATGGATAATACATTTCTCAAGTGTTTCTCATGCTCCTGATTACTCCTTGAATACACCAATATGTCATCAATAAATTCAATTACATAGCCATCCAAGAGCGCTTGAAATATCCTATTCATTAGTTCCATAAAAGCTGTAGGGGCATTAGTCAAACCAAATGGCATCACCAAAAATTCATAGTGACCATATCGAGTTCTGAAAGCTGTTTTTGGAATATCCTCCTGTTAGAACCCTTGCAGATTCTAAACTTGGGTTTGATCTCTTTAGGGGATCGGCCTCCTTGGAACTCTATAGGGGTTCCTCCCTCCAAGTTGCTGCTCAAAGGCTGCAGAAAAGATTCATCTATTGCTTATGAAAAGAGAAGGAATACATGGCTATTTATAGGGCTTCTAAACCCTAACTCATAATAGGACTCCTACTTAAGACTCTTACTTCTAACCAACTCCTAATAGGACTCCTACTTAAGACTCTTACTTCTAACCAACTCCTAATAGGACTCCTAGTCAAGACTCATATTCCCTTACAATTCCTAATTCTTCTCTAAGAAAACACCTCCTACTTGAATGCCCCTCTCAATTAGGACTCTCCTAGCTAGAGTCCTAACAGAATGTCCCTCTCAATTAGGACTCTCCTAGCTAGAGTCCTAACAGTTTTACATGGATGTCCCTCTCAATTAGGACTCTCCTAGCTAGAGTTCTAATAGTTTTACATGAATGTCCCTCTCAATTAGGACTCTCCAAGCTAGAGTCCTAACAGACCCGTCCTCTTCAAATCAGCCTTGTCCTCGAGGCTGACGATTCATGAATTTTGGGAATTTGATCTTCAAGTCATCATAGTTCTCCCAAGTGGCATCTTCTGTTAGTAGGTTTGCCCACTATATTAGCAATTCAGTAGTGGATCGTCGTCGTCGAGTCACGATCCGTCGACCAATAATAGCACTTGACTGAGTCTGAAGTTCTCCTTGGGTAGTCATATTTGGTGGGTGGCTTTGGGCTATCTCCAAGCACCTATTTACAACTTCCGTTTGGCCATCGGTTTGTGGGTGATATGTCGTACTCCTTTTCAATTTAGTACCCTGCATATGGAATAACTTTGTCCAAAATCTGCTCGTGAAGATGCAAGTAGAATTTATCATAAGCACAATGCGTCCCTCGTAGTGTAATTCTTTTGAGTCCCAATTGTAATGAGCCACGGAGCTTGGTGCTTCCTCTAAATATGCAAAGAATTCATGAAATAAATCAATAAGGATCAATTCATGAATACCAAAGATATGATTCAATTGTTCATTAAAATTCATCTTAACAAGTTCACGATCAAGATTCATTTGAAAAGATATAGCACAAAGAGCAACTTGAAACATTCTTATCAAGATCACATTTTAAAATATTCCAAGTATCAAGAGGAATTAATTGGGTGATGAGATAAATATTTCACGAATACATGGAATTGTATAAAAAAAATCATATCATATGTGTTTCATTCATTCATATCATCACATGAAGGAATATAAACAAAAATTAGTGATGAGATATTACTTCATGAATACAATAAAATTCATATAGCATATCATGGTTTATTCGAATTAGTCTTCCTTTTGGTGAATAGCAAAAAGAATAGTAGGAGAGCAAGATCTCAATTCATGCACATCAAATATTCAATCATCAAAATCATGATTCATCTAGAAAATTCTCCTCTTTAAATATTCAAAGAGAGAATCATGATGAACATTCTTGGTTTACATAAAGTTTCAAAATATAATTATTAAGATCATGAATACTAAAAGACTATGAAACATTTCGACGAATCTCCTTTTAAATAGAAAACAATCTTGATTCATAAAGGTTTCATGTTATAAATTTCAAGAGATCAAGATCGTGATTTCAATAAAAATTTATTCAAATTTAAATCATCAAAACCATTATCAAAATCCAAGAGATTCACAAGATGATACAAATGGATTCATCAAAATCAATAAGATCGAGCAAAATAATTTTCAAGAATGTTTCCCTCTTTTCGATTGTTTCAAAACATATGATTTTGTTTCATTTATGCCAAATAAAAACATGTATCATGTTTAAAACCGAAAGAGTAAGATTTATTACAACAAAGATCAATAAGGTACTTTTATTATGGTAAAAATCAATAATCCATAAATCGTAAGATTCATCATGCATAATTTCGAGATTTATTAAGGATGATCAATATGCATGACACTAAAACATGGTTTCAAAATGTTTAATATTTTTATTACACAATTTCATCATTATGCATCATTATATATAACTTTACAATGTCATGCATAAAATCATCAAATCATAGTATTAAAATATTAATATTTTTATTACAACTTTATGCATCATTAAGTATACAATTATCAAGCATGACACTTCACTATTTCATATAAGCATGCCTATTTCATTTATGTCAAATCAAAACATACATCATTTTTAAAGCCACTTTTATGTCAAATCAAAAAATGCATCATTAAGCATGATCATTATGCATTACTTCAAATCAAATATGATTTCATTTATTTTCAAAATATTTATAATGATAGAGCATATAAGCCAAAGAAACTATTAAACATAAAGCATATTCATCAATGATGGTTTCATTGGGCATAAGGCATTTTCAAACAAAATCATTTTGTTATTTGTTGTAGTCATACATTTTTCTTTTTAGGTGAATCTATCTTTTCATGCTTAAATTTTTAAATTTTTCAAAGATGCTAAAAGAAAAAGATGATATAATTTTTGAAAAATAATTTTTTATTTTCTATTCATACTATCTAAATTAAGCACTCATGAAAAACTTCAAGTAATTTCAAAATAATTCACGAGAGTTGAGTTACTTACCTTGTAGTCGAAGCCCGTCAAAGCCCAATTCGCCGTTTCATTTTTGGAAGTTCTTGATTCATCCTTGGGTGACTTCCTTTTTTTTGGCCTCTTCCTCCATTCAAGTTCATTGTTTATTTTAGATTTTTGTTTAATGAACTTATTAAGAGTTAGTGTTCGAAGTTCAAGTTCATCATTGTCCTCATCATTTGAGTCATCGCTCAAGTGGTATTCATTTGTCCGGAGTTCCAAATCCTTCCTATTCTTTGGAAGGTGGTTCAAGTGTTCATTGTGTTCATCATGTGCATTGCGCACCATTTCATATGTCATCAATGAGCCGATAAGTTCTTCAAGTGGAAAAATATTTAAATCTTTTGTTTCTTGTATTGCTGTTACTTTTGATTCCCAAGCTTTAGAAAGTGATCGTAAACGTTTACTAACAAGTTCAAAATTTGAGAAACATTTGCCAAGAGCTTGTAAACCATTGACGACATCCGTAAAACGGGTGTACATGTCAACAATGGTTTCGCTCGGCTTCATTTGAAAAAGCTCGAAATCATGCATTAAAATGTTAACTTTCGAGTCTTTGACTCTACTAGTTCCCTCGTGCGTGATTTCAAGTGTTCGCCAAATATCAAAAGCCATTTCGCATGTAGAAATCCGATTGAACTCATTTTTGTCCAAAGCGCAAAATAAGGCATTCATAGCCTTTGCATTTAAAGAAAAATACATTTTCTCCGAATCTGACCATTCGTTCATCGGTTTAGAGGGAAGTTGAAAACTATTTTCAATGATATTCCATAAATCTAAATTCATAGAAATCAAAAAAACTCTCATTCGAGTTTTCCAATAAGTGTAGTCCAATCCGTTAAACAACGGTGGACGAACTACCGAAAAGCCCTCTTGAAAGCCATGAAGAGTCATTTCTCTCGGGTGTAAATCCGAAATGAGAAATACCGGGCTCTGATATCAATTGTTAGGATCAGAGCGGCACTAAGAGGGGGGGGTGAACTAGTGCAACGATAAAGTATGATAAACTTTTGACGATTTAAACACTTACGGAAACTTCGTACGATAAAAGCAACGTTTTGTTTGAAACCATTTCGATTGCGTTTTAACTTGAAGGCCTATGTAAGAAGGAGACAAAAAAGTAAAGCATCAAAATGAAGATGGTTTGCAGTAATATAAATGACAATAAGATAAATGCAAACCAGAGAAGACGGTAGTTTATAGTGGTTCGATCAATCGTGACCTACATCCACTCCTCTAATTCCTCTTCTGTCGAGGCCACCAGAATCCACTAATGATATTCCTTTACTAGGCGAAGATCAACCTCCTTCTTACACCCCTCTTACAACCTCTTACAAGTGGTTCACCCTTTTACAAAGATTTCAATGAAAAGAAAGGAGGTGAACACTCAAGCTATTGAAAACAAGACTTTTCCTAAAGCTTTTCTCAAATTCTAGCTTCTCCAAAAGGTTGTTCTCTCAGTTGAGATTTGAGGGGTATTTATAGGCCTCAAGAGGATTCAAATTTGGGCTCCAAAATTTGAATTCTCTTTGGTTCCCGATGCTGGCGGTGCCACCGCTTGTCAGTGGCGGTGCCACCGCCTATCAGTTTCTGACATTGATAGTGGACTAGCGGTGCCACCGCCCAGCCAAGCGGTGCCATCGCCCAGCTCTCGGGTGCTGGGCGGTGCCACCGCCCAGTCTGGGCGGTGCCACCGCCAAGGCCAATTCAGCTCACTAGTTGGGCTCCAAACTTGGCCCAAACCAGTCCAAACTCGGGCCCAATTGGCCGCTACTTGTGTTATAGGATTAACACCTAATTCTAACCCTAATTAATATGCTAACTATGAATTTAAAAACATTTTCTAAGCTATTACAAAGTCCGTAAGTCAAGACTTCTTCTGGCGAGCTTCGGACGAACTTCCGATGATCTTCCGATAAACTCTCGGAAACCATTCTGCGGACTCCCGGCAAGCTCCTAGACTTCACGATTTGATCTTGGCGAGTTCCAACGAGCTTCTTCGGCAAGCTTCGATCTTTCTCGGTGAGCTCCGTGAACTTCCAACTAACCTTCTGGCGAGCTTCCGAAAAACCCTTCGGCAAGCTCCCTACTCATTCTCGGCTAGTTCCGGCAGCATTCCCGACGAACCTTCGGACTTCTGTCAAACTCTCGAACTCGCAACAAATCCTTCGCGGTTGACTCCGATACTTTATTTCGCTTTATGTCTTCATCGTTATCATAGTTAATCCTGCACACACAAGCCAAAACTCTACTCCGATCTAGACAATTATTACAAAGCGAATTGACATTCTGTTGCCCGGCACATCATTGGTTGGCGCTTCGTCTGATTCTTCGGCGCATCGTTCTCTCTTGCGGCTTATTGCCCAATCACCGGTTGACCTCCGCAACCCCGATATCCTTGGCGCAATTCCGCTCTTGGCCCAATGCTCGACGTCCGAAGCCTTCTGCCATCCAATATCCAAATGTGATCTCCTCCGGCGCAATGTCAATTCCTCCTACGTTAACTGTCTAATCCTGATTGAGTAGACCTGCATCACTCAAAATGCTTTTAAACATCTAAACACAATCAATTAGTTTCATCATCAAAATCCGAGATTCAACAAATCCTGCACACTTAAAAAAAAATTTCGATTGAGACAATTAATCCTAAGCAATTAACCAAGTTGTCTGGCATGTCATTGGTCACTCGACGCTTCGTCCGATTCTTCGGCGCATCGTCCTTTCCTGCTGCCTTTTGCCCAATCGGCTAGTTGACTTCACAACTCCGATATCCTTAGCACAATACCTGCTCTTCTTGGCCCGATGCCCGAGTCCACGGCCTGAAGCCTTCTATCGATACGTCGACCGATCCACCGGCCCGACGTCCAATTTTCTGACATATTCCTTCGGCACAACATGATTTTCTTGCTTTAATTGTCTTATCCTGATCGAAGCATCCTGTGTCACTCAAAACGCAGATTAAATCATAAACATATATCAAGTAGTTTCATCATCAAAATACGAGATTCAACATGTTAACTAGGGATGAGAGGGGTATTTATAGGCCTCAAGTTAATTTAAACTTGGAGCCTAAAAACATCTCATCCCTGGTTTCTTGGGTTCGGTAAGTACCACCGCTTGTGCTGGGCGGTACCACCGGTAGTGTCAGTCTGACACTAACACTGCACTGGGTAGTACCACCGCCTTGTTTGGAGGTACCACCACCTGGCACTGGGCCACTAGGCAGTACCACCTCCCAAACTAGTGGTACCACCGCCTGACATAGTCTCGAAGATTGTGCCACGATGGTTCCATCTCTTGGGTCATTGTTTGGGCCTTTCATTAGGCCCAACATAGGCCTTTCATGGGCCCAACTGGCCTATAATTGGGTTGGCCCAAATCTAATCTCAATTACGTGCTAACTACGAAATCTAAAGCATACTTAAGCTAAACAAGTCCCTAGGTCTTGGTTTCTTCCGGCGATCTTCCGGCAAACTTCCGACGATCTCCCGACAATGTTCCAATAGACTTCTAGCAAGCTCCTGGACTTCATGATGATCTTCTTAGCAAGTTTCGATGAGCTTCTTCTTGCAAGCTCCTGGACTTCTCGGCTGGTTCCTGTAGAACTTCCAACGAACGTCTGGACTTCCGACGTACTATCGAACTCCCAACGAATTTGCGTCCTTGACTCCAGGCTTCATTTTGCTTCATGCCTTGCTATCATAGTTAATCCTGCATATGTAAAACATACTTCGATCTAGACAATTATTACAATTATTACTAAGAATAAATCATGTCGTCCGGCATGTCATTGGTCCATCGATGCTTCGTCCGATTCTTCGGCGCATCGTCCTCTCTTTCGGCCTATTGCCCAATCGGCCAGTTGATCTCCGTAACTCTGATATCCTTGGTGCAATATCCGCTCTTCTTGGCCGAATGCCCGAATCTATGGCCCGAAGCCTTCTATCGATACGTTGACCGATCCTCTGTCTCGATGTCCAATCTTCTGACATATTTTCCTCCGGCCCAGCATGATTTTTTCCTGCTTTAATTTTCTCATCCTGATCGAAGCATCCTATGTCACTAAAAACGCAGATCAAATCATAAACACTTATCAATTTGTTTCATCATCAAAATACGAGATTCAACATAACTATGATGTTTTACATATGACCTTTGCAAAATCATTAAAATTGTTTTCACATTGAATTCAGAGGATATCATTTATTTGAATGATACTTTAATTCAATATGACATATTGATCAGGGAAATTTAGTTTAAACTCCATCATCAATTTGTTATCATCATAAAAAATGGGAGATTATTGAATCTCAAATTTTAATGATGAAATCAATTAATAAAGTTATGATCTAATGTGCATTTGAGTGAGCAAGACTAATCTCGATCAAGGAAAGACAATTCTATTAAAGTAAGAAGAATCAGACATTATGCCGGAGTAGAATATGTCAACAGATTAGACATTGGGCCAAAGGAATGGTCGACGTGCTAGAAGAAATTTGTTTCATGAGTTCTGGCATCGGGTCAAAGGATCGGACATTACACCAAGGAGATCAAAAATTACAATAGGTCAACATGCCAATTAGGCAATATGCCGAAGGATCGGATGAAGCATCAAAGGATTAGATAAACCAATGATATGCTGGACAACATAAGATCATGCTTGTAATCGATTGTGTCTAGATCGAGTTAGTTTAGGCTTAATTGAGTTAGTTTTGGGTGTAACCAAGACAACTCTAGTAGGAGCCCATTGGGCTAGAGTTGGGGTTGTTTTGGGCCAAGAGGAAGGCCCATTCAGTAACCCAAAAGTTGGGTCAGGCTGTGGCACCGCCAAACTAGCGGTGGAACCGCCTATGAGCTGGAAAAGTCAAAAGTCTAGGCTTCAAGGCTGTTAGACGGTGGTACCATCAGACTAGATGATGATACCACCCAGATTTAGTATGTCAAGTAGTGGTACCACTAAACTAGGCAATAGTACTGCCTAGTGTCAGACTGGCAGGCGATGGTACTGCCTAATATTGGTGGTGGTACCACTAGTACCCTGAAAACCCAAGATGAGATCATTTTGGCTCCAAATTTGAATCCATTTGGGACCTATAAATATCTTACTCATCCTTACTCAGTGTATAGATGAAATTGAGTAGTAAAGGGGGAAAGAATCTTTAAGAAAAAAAAAGTTGTAATCTCTTTTAAAGTTTAGTGTCCCTCCTCCTAGAGCTTAGAGAGGTGTGTGAGGGAATATTTGTAAAAGAAGAGTGTAAAGGTTTTCTCTTGAGCCTATTAAAAGGAGAAAGAGTTGTAAAATGGTAGTTGATCTTTTGCCCATTGAAAGAAGATCGGTAGTGAAAATCGATGGCCTCAAGTGAAAAAGAATCGGGAATAGATGTAAGTCACGATGACCGAACTACTATAAACTCGGTTTATATTTCCTTCATGCTTTTCATTACCATTACTTATTGATTTACTTGCTTATTACTCTCATTTTCTCTCTAAGTTTAAACGCTTTTCGATACGAGTTTTATCGAACAAAATTTTTGAACTGTTAGAAGTTTTATGAAAGCACTAATTCACCCCCTCCCCCTCTTAGTACCAATTTTGATCCTAACACTACCACTAGTCTGGGTGGTACCATCACCTGACACTAGTGATACCACCACTAGGTCTTCCGGAAAACATACACTTAATATGTTCCAGCTCATAGGTGGTTCCACCGCATAGTTTAGCGGTGCCACTGCCTGACCTAACTATGGGTTACTAAATGGGCCTTCCAATGGGCCCAACTCAACCCTAGATCAAGCTCAATTAGCCCCTAATTGAGTTAATAAGGTTGCACCCAAATTAACTCAATTTAAGATCTAACTATGATGATTAAGACATAAACGACTAAAGACAAGATTTCTATGTTGCACGATATGTCATTGGTTCATTTGAACTTCGTCCGAACTTCTGGTACATCATCCGAATTTTCGGCATATCGCTCGATCCATCGGCATATTGACTCCCGCAACATCCGATATTGGCGCAATGTCTGATTCTTCCGGTTCGATGCTCAATCTCTGACTCAAACCCAATATCTGATTCTTCTGCTTCAATTATTTTATATTCTCATGATTGAAATTAGTCCTGTATCACTTTTCTCAAAATACAAATTTGATCATAAACTAATTAATTGATTTCATCATCAAAATTTGGGATTCAACTCTTAAGGGGGGGTTGAATTAGTACTTTTGTTTGATGAGACTCATGTCATAAATACGTTTAACTTGGAATGTGAGTAAAAGTAGTGAACAACTAAATCAGTTAGTAATAAGAATGAAAAGCACAAATGAAATACAACCCAGATTTATAGTGGTTCGGTCGTCCGACCTACATCTACTCTCGATTCCTCTTCTCTCGAGGCCACCAGCTTTCACTATCGATCTTCTTTTTAATGAGCGAAGATCAACTACCCTTGTTACAACTTTTTTTCCTTTTCACAGGCTTAGGAGAGAACCTTCGCATATCTCTTTTACAATTAGACTTCACTCCTCCCTTAAAAGACTTCTAAGACCAAGGATGAAGAGACTCAACAACTCAAGAGAGTTTACATACTTTTTTTCTCAAGAATTCTTTCCCCTTTCTACTCTTTCTCTTGCTATCCCAAGCAAGAATGAGTTGGGTATTTATATACCCTAAATGGCTTAAAAAATGGAGCCAAAAATTTAAATCCCTAAGTTTTCAGGGTACCGACAGCATCACTACCTACACTAGGTGATACTAGCACCTACCACCCTATGCACTAGTGGTACCATCATCCAGTCTGAACAGTACCATCGCCTAACACAATTTGGAATATAATGTCTGAGCGGTACCAATAACAAAGGAGCACGAATCTATCCTGATTCTAAAGAATGGATAGAGTTTGTTAATAAATCAGCAGGTATTTGGAGGCATTGTATAAGGATATTTTAAACTTTTCTAGGGAAGCCAATGCAAAGCAGATTACCTATATTAGAAGGGCTTGTAATGGGAATACATATAGGGTGGCTAACTAGCTTCAAATTGATGGAGGATCGAGGAAGGGAAAATTTTGATTGTGGCTCATTATCTTACAATTTATAGTCTCTGGCTAAGTTTCATGTAATAGAATAGAAAATTTTTCTTTTGTGCTTACAAAGAGTTATTTAAGGAACTAATGGCACATCATCAGCGATTGGCCATAGCTTTGCTATGGTGGGTCACTATGGCTCGGAAACGAAGTATAAAGATCAAACTTTTATGTCCTCCACTGAAAAGAAACCAAAATTATCGACTCATGGTGCCAAAGAACTTGTCATATATCTTACAAATTCCACGATAAAAACAAGAAGATGAGACAGCACAACGACAGGTGAAGTTTCATCTAGGAAGACTGGATCGTAGACCATTGTACTGCTTATGCAATGCGGGGTTCATGCATGAAAATATTGAAGGCTTCTTAGGCTTTGTTCCGAACAGGAACGTTCGCAATGGCACCCGAGTCTTGGTGGATAGATGCCTAAGGGGGTGGTGTTGGTGGCTATTCTGCTGGTTATATCTTGATCCAGCTAACTCGAAGTTCTTATTAAGTTTCGACAGAGTCCAACTGATCTCCACCTGAAGGCCCCTCACATAATCCAAACCAGCTTGCAGTTCTTTGGCGACCTTGTTGTTCTCCAGCTGCATGCTGAGTACCTCCCCTTGGAACTTGGCAGCCTGGTATGGAATGAAACGGACTTCTTCGCTCTCATTTGCCTTTGAGACTCTTGATATCTCATCTTGAATGCTGCAAAGAGATGAAAACCTGCACTTGAGTTCTCCGTTTAGCACTGCATTCTTTTCCAACCAAACTTGGAGCTCGGTGTTTAGTTCTCTTAGCCTTCTGTCAACTGGAAGCGTTCCCTGATTCTCATCCTCCTCGTTACCCTCCTGATTTCTTGTTTCGTTCAACTTCTCGATATCTGATTTGAGGTTCTTGAAGGTTTTCTGGAATTCTTGAATTTGATGATATGATGTGCAGAACCTTAACCAGAAATCCAGGTTCTCTTCTAGGAGTGTATCTATGTCTGTTCTAAATTTATCTTCGATGGCCGAAGAAGCTTGTGGCTCCCCGACCTGGCATAACTGGATGCTGTCTTCGGCAAGAGTGGTTTTAGTCGCTTCAGAATCATCAAATGCTGCATTTGTTGTGGTCACATTTTCATCGACTTGATACCTAGACTTTTCCATGATTCTTGGTGCATTTACATTTAGACTAGCCTGTAAGGAATTCAGTATCTCTTTTAGAAGTCGAATTTCCTCATCTTTCATGACATTGGCACTCTTCAGTTCCTTTACCTGTGCCATCGTCTCCAAGTGATATTCCTGGTTTTTTCTCTCAATCTCCGCAAGCCTCTGTTTGGTGTCTTTATAATTGTGAACAATAGATGTGTACTCGGCTAATAAGACCTCCTCTCCGCCTTCTAACCCATTTTGTACTGAGTTCTGCAAGTCTGGACCATCATCTGGCTGTTGAAGTTGTACACCGACATCAAAATCCTGAGTGACTTCACTTTCTCGTTGTACATCCCTCTGAAATTTCTCTAATTCATTTGCACTTTGCTCATGCGCCTGGTTTCCAGCAAGATTATGCACTGCATTTTGCATCTTAACATGGTTTTCTTCCTCGGTTTTTCCAACTGATATGTTGTCGGAAACAGTACTTCCTCCATCCTGCGACGCAGCAACGTAGTTTGCAGACTCTTGATATGTCGGTGACTGCAACTGCTCAGAAAGATCACTAAGGCTACGGCAGGCTTCTATAAATTCTTGCCGAAGAATGCCTTTCTCGTTCTGTAGACATTTCTCGAGATACTGAATTCTTTGCAATTCATCTTCTGCCTGCTTTAACTTCTCCGTTAAGCTATTTGAATTGTCAACTAAGACCATCTTGTCTTCTTCCAGGCTTCGTAGGTGCTCTTGTAGTTCATCCGTCTCTGATCTCAGTCTCTTGATCTGTGCAGTCTGTGATGAAACAGTGAGTTCTAAACTAATGACCTTATCTACGAGTTCATCAATCTTTTCTGCCAGTTCGACAACAGATGATTCAGACCTCATCTCAAAGTGTTCCTTTACTTTCTGGCACATTGATTCCAATTCCAGCTTCTCCTCTTTTAGAACGCCAAAATCTTCTGTTTCTACAATGGTGCATTCCTGCTGTATATTCTGATCAGACGACGTCTCTGTAGTCTCCACCTCTGATTCGCAACACTTGCCTTTGAGAGTAATCAGCTGCAACTCAGCTTCTTTAATTCTTTCTGACTCCATTCTCGCCTCTTGAGTGGTAATCTTTTGTTGTTCTTGAAGATTAAGTAAGCTATCCTCGCAGGATTTAATGGCTGTTGCTGCCATCAACGCCCGAGCTTCATTGTCTTCGATGATAGCACTGGCACTGAAAGCGTCCTGCAGACTACAAACTTCCTCCTGCAGTTCAGCGATTT